>NC_133330.1:339769958-339945303 GCF_042186555.1 Aquarana catesbeiana | reverse complement strand
TCATCTAGTTCAGGGGTCTCCAAACTGCGGCCCTGGGGCCGAATGTGGCCCTTTGCTTGCCTTTATCTGGCCCTTGGGGTACTATTCCTCCCACTGACATAAACAATGGGGCATAATTCCTGTCACTGACACCAACAATGGGACACTATTCTGCCCACTGCCACCAACAATGGGACACTATTCCTCCCAGTGACACCAACAATGAGGCACTATTCCTCTCACGGAAACCAATGATGGGGTACTACTCCTCCCACTGACACCAATGGGACACTATTCCTCCCAGTGACACCAACAATGAGGCACTATTCCTCTCATGGACACCAATGATAGGGTATGAATTCCTCTCACTGACACCAACAATGGGGCACTATTACACCCACTGACACCAATGATGGGGTACTATTTCTCCCACTGATACCAATGATGGGGTACTATTTCTCTCACTGACACCAATGATGGGGTATTATTCCTCCCACTACCACCAACAATGGGACACTATTCCTCCCACTGACATTAACAATGTGGCTTAATTCCTGCCACTGACACCAACAATGGGGCACTATTCCTCTCACTGACATCAATATTGGGGCATTGTTACCGACACCAGGATGTTTTTTACTCCCACTGGCCACAGTGTGGCACCTCTAAAGTCTGAGGGATAGTAAACCGGCCCTTTGTTTAGAAAGTTTGGAGACCCCTGATCTAGTTCAACCAATTTTACAATTCAGTATGAGGGAGGAGCAATTGTTTAATGATGCTCCACCTACCATAGGTCTGTTGGTAACTTTTGTGGAACTGACCAATTGGATTCGTCCTATGCACGCTCAGCATTTGGACATAAAGCCAACTTGCTCATTGCCAAGACTGCACAAATACATATACACACCAATATATGGAGAAATTCCATGCCGGGGATCTGTACAGCATATCAGGTAACATTTACAAGCTAGTAATACATTTACATTCTTAAACTGCATGTTAATTGCCATTCTATGATTTGTTCATCTCCGGCAATTTAAGTTTAAAATTTCTTTGGCCCCAATGCATCAAGCTGCACCAACAATGAAGGTGTATGAACAGTGCTTACGGCATGCTAAAATGATAGACAACATTGAGGCCACTTTAGCATGCCTTACTACAATTGCAGCTTGATGGATCAGGGATTATGAGTTTTATGATGAAGTGTGATGATACATGCAAGATGAATTCTAAGCACTATATGGGAACTGTATTTTATTGACAGGAGGCCACAAAATATGAATAGGTGATTTAAAAAAAAAATGGAAATGGTAGGAAAAACCTGCGAGAGAAAAGGAATTCCATAACTGTAGAAGAGTCACAGGGTCTAAAGAGAACAGGCTCGGGGGCCCGCAAGAAGAGGAGGTGATGGGGAGGTAGGAGGGCACCATGCACTGTCCAGCGTGCACTTAGGAGGAAGACTTGCAGGAATTTATGTCAGGCAGGGGATAAGCAGGTTCTGCAGGGGAGGAGCTCTGTCCTGAGCCCACCTCTGCTGTTCTCCAAAAGGGGGTGGGGAGGGAGTTACCAGACGTGCCAATCTCTATCTGGATAAGAAGTGAAAGGGACCAACCTTCTCGCTGATCTGAGAGATGGAGGATTGATTGTATGGCGGTGCGATGAGGATGACGAGGAAGTAGAGAGACAAGGAGAAACATAGAGAGAGTAAAAACAGCAAACTGCATGTGTACAAGCAACAACACACGTGTCACACACCAAGCATCATGGCCAATCCAGTGCAAGCTGCGAAGACGCTGTATTTTTCAGCATACTGGCAATCTTAGTCCGCCCAAACTAAATACTTTAGTTAAGCAAGCGGATTCACCCCCTGGCTCCTTATATTTCCAGAGGACTTCAATGGCGAGTTTCTCAATCTTCAGCCACTGCACAGCCAAGTGGACGGGTCACAGCGGCAGCAAGTGGGTGGAGCTGGGAACTTAGGAGCAAAGCCTTCACTGGGCATTCCCAACAGAAACTGTATAAGGACACACAGGACAAACATGACATACAGATCACAGTACATACACATCCATACCAGCAGACAGAAAAGGAGACACTCATACTGGGGTGTATGTTCACATGAAGGAGGGACAGAACAAGAGAGAAAGGAAGACAGAGAGAGGAAGAGATACTGAGAGAGAGAGAGAGAGGAAGAGATACTGAGAGAGAGAGAGAGAGAGAGAGAGAGAGAGAGAGAGAGAGAGAGAGAGAGAGAGAAAGACGAAGCCAGAGAGAGAGAGAAATACAGAAGGAGACAGAGATGAAAAGAGAGCAGTAGAGAAAAAAGATGGAGCGAGAAGTACAGACACAGCCAAAGGGGAGAGAGAGTGAAAGAGAGAGAGACTGATATGGAGAAAGAGCGACAAAGGGAGAGACACATAACTGAATAGAAAGATATAAAAAGATATATGGAGAGAGAAAGAGAGAAAGAGAGAGAGAGAGAGAGAGAGAGAGAGAGAGAGAGAGAAAGAGACGGAAGGAGAGAAAGAGACGGAAGGAGAGAAAGAGACGGAAGGAGAGAAAGAGACGGAAAGAGAGAAAGAGACGGAAAGAGAGAAAGAGACGGAAAGAGAGAAAGAGACGGAAAGAGATAAAGAGACAGAAAGAGAGAAAGAGACGGAAAGAGAGAAAGAGACGGAAAGAGAGAAAGACACGGAGAAAGAGTGAAAGACATAGAGAAAGAGTGAAAGACACAGAGAAAGAGTGAAAGACACAGAGAAAGAGTGAAAGACACAGAGAAAGAGTGAAAGACACAGAGAAAGAGTGAAAGACACAGAGAAAGAGTGAAAGACACAGAGAGAGAGAGAAAGACACGGTGAGAGAGAAAGACACGGAGAGAAAAAGAGATACAAAGAGAGAAAGACATGGAGAGAGAGAGAGACACGGAGAGAGAGAGAGACACGGAGAGAAAAAGACATACAAAGAGAGAAAGACACGGAGAGAGAGAAAGACACGGAGAGAGAGAGAAAGACACGGAGAGAGAGAGAAAGACACGGAGAGAGAGAAAGATACGGAAAGAGAGAAAGACATGGAGATAGAGAGAGAGACACGGAGAGAAAAAGAGATACAAAGAGAGAAAGTCACGGAGAGAGAGAAAGATGCAGAGAGAAAAAGAGATACAAAGAGAGAAAGGCACAGAGAGGAAGAAAGACACAGAAAGAGAAAGACACAGAGAGAGAGAAAGACACGGAAAGAGAGAAAGACACGGCGAGAAAAAAGATACAAAGAGAGAAAGACAATGAGAGAGAGATAAGGAGAGAGAGAGAGAGAGAGAGAGAGAGAGAGAGAGAGAGAGAGAGAGAGAGAGAGAGAAAGAAAAAGAAGGATACGAAGAGAGAGAAAAAAAGATAGGGATGCGGAGAGAGAGAGCGAGAGGGGGGGGGGGCAGAGAGGGATTAAGAGGGGGGGGCAGAGAGGGACTAAGAGGGGGGGGGGGAGAGAGAGAGAGAGAGAGAGAGGGGGGGGCAGAGGGGGGGCTGAGAGGGAGGGGGGGAGAGAGAGACACAGGGAGAGAAAAAGAGAGAAGGAGCCAAAGAAAAAGATAGGGGCGAGGAGAGAGAGAGAGAGAAAGAGATACAGAGAGGGAGGAAGATAAGAGCAAAGAGAAAGAGATGGATAGAGGTGAAGAGCAGAGTGGAGAAATAAAGAGATATAGTGAGCATAGGAGAAAGAAATTAAAAAAATGAGACAGAGGTGAAGGGAAAGAACTGTAGAGGGAGATATGAAGAGAGTGACATGGAGAAAGGGATCCAGAAAAAAGAAATACAGAACAGCACTTTAGAGAGGAGGAGACAGACTGGTGGGGGTTTGTGTGGATCTCTTAGGTTTTTCTATAGCCAGAGAGCTGTACACTGCATGTTGGGGGCTAAATGTCCTGTAATACCTGCCCTTACCCATAGGAGGCAACCTTGTTTGTGTTAAAGTGAAAAAAACTTTTAGCGTATATAACTCCACTTGGTGGAATTATATACGCTAAATTCCTGGGATAATACCACAACCCCCCCCCATGGGGCTAGTGCACTTCACCTGTCACACACTGCCTTGTCCTCACTTACACTGTAACACTAGCACCCTTGTCACTGCCGTTCAGTGACAATCTCTCCTGAAATATAGCCTTCTACCACACCTGTGCCATATCCCCAGTAGTATGTCTCCAGCCTTCTATGTCATATGTAGTATGTCCCCGGTCTCTACAAGCATGTCTCCAGCCTTCTACCACACCTGTACCATATCCCCTGTCTCCTGCAGTATGTCTCCAGCCTTCTATCTCACCTGTAGTATGTCCCCGGTCTCCAACAGTCTTCTGCAGTATGGCTCCAGCCTTCTACCACACCTGTAGTATGTCCCTGGTCTCTACCAGCATGTCTCCAGCCTTCTACCACACCTGTGCCATATCCCCAGTCTCCAACAGTCTCTACCAGCATGTCTCCAGCCTTCTACCACACCTGTGCCATATCCCCAGTCTCCAACAGTCTCTACCAGCATGTCTCCAGCCTTCTACCTCACCTGTACCATATCCCCTGTCTCCTGCAGTATGGCTCCAGCCTTCTATCCCACCTGTAGTATGTCCCCGGTCTCCAACGGTCTCCTGCAGTATGGCTCCAGCCTTCTACCACACCTGTAGTATGTCCCTGGTCTCTACCAGCATGTCTCCAGCCTTCTGCCTCACCTGTACCATGTCTCCAGTCTCTTGCAACATGTCTCCAGCCTTCTATCATGCTTGTACCATATCCCCTGTCTCTAACCTTCTCTTGCAGCATGTCTCCAGCCTTCTATCACACCTGTACCATGTTCCCAGTCTCTAGCAGTCTCTTGCAGCATGTCTCCAGCTTTCTTACATGCTTGTACCATATCCCCAGTCTCTAACCTTCTCTTGCAGCATGTCTCCAGCCTTCTATCTCACCTGTAACATGTCCCCAAGTCTCTAACAGTCTCCTGCAGCCTTCTTTCTTGTAAGTTGACCTCTACTACCCTGTTTCCCCGAAAATAAGACCTAGCGTGATTGTCGGTGATGGCTGCAATATAAGCCCTACCCCCCAAATAAGCCCCAATTAAAGTCCTTGTAGGTCTTATTTTCAGGGTAGGGCTTATTTGGGGGATAGGGCTTATATTGCAGCCATCACTGACAATAACGCTAGGTCTTACTTTCGGGGAAACAGGGTAGTTAAAGCGGAAAACTCCCCAAAAAATGGCTAAAACCTTCCGACCAGAATTACTTTGGCTACAAAATCCCGGCAGCTCTAAGGGGACTGGATTTGCTGCAGTGATCAGAAGATGTCTGAGCAGAAATCACATATTAACAGTCTCCTGTGATTTTAGACACAGGTCCATTTTCCATCAGCCTCACACCCCCCCGCGTGCCTGTGTGTGTGCAGCTCTCTGAGCGAGGATGAATGACACGGTGAGAAGCGATAAGAGCAGCGTCTCCGCTCTCCGGGTAATCAGGGAAATAAATGTGGGAATTCTTTCAGTCGATTCAGAAATCACATTAATTCTCATTAAACACAAACCATCACGACAGAAGACAAAGCATATGGCATCCCATACACCAGAGACCGGCGCGCAGCTGCTGCACAGCGCGCGGAATACTCCTCAAAGCTTTATCCGCACGCTGACAGCCACGACGCAGCCTCGCACTCACACCGCAACCACACTCAGCCGGGGGGAAGCACACTGCTCAGCGCCGGATTGAAGCCTTCCGTCTCTCGGTGCGCTGCGGTCTGGTAAAGATGGTCGTTGAAGGGGGTGTGGCCCATGAAGGTGATTCGCCAGGTACCGATGGAGGGGGGGGGAGTTCTTACCACGCACGTAGAGGTTCGCTGGGGCGGAGTAGCGCGTCCCGGCGCTGTTGGTGGCCACACATTCGTACTTCCCCTGGTCGGACTCTTCGCTGTTCTCAATCTGGAGACCGCCTGTGGGGACACAATAGACACGGGTGACAAGGAGTTCAAGGGTTACTCTTGGTGAATTAAATAAAAGTAAAAAAGTTTGTTTAATTTCTAATATCACTAATTGTACCAAATGTTTTCTTTTCTACCATTTAATACTAAGACCTGACACCCTCACACACTATGGGGTTGATTTACTAAAACTGTATAGTGTAAAATCTGGCGCAGCTCTGCACAGAAATCAATCAGCTTCCAGATTTTTTTTTTTTTTTTGTCAAAGCTTAATTGAACAAGCTGAAGTTAGCAGCTGATTGACTACGATGCAGAGCTGCACCAGATTCTGCACTCTCCAGTTTTAGTAAATCTCTCCCCCTATGTGTCTGTGCTCACCTCCTCCATCATACAGCAGGGAAAACATCTGCTACAACACTGTAGCTCAGCATTTCGTTCTGCTTCATTGCTATAACATGCTAAAAAAAGAAGGTGTGACCACACACGGAACCAAGAATTTCAATATAAGCACCTGGCACAACACTATGGGGGGGTAATTTACTAAAGCCGGAGCACACAGAATCTGGTGCAGCTGTGCATACTAACCAATCAGCTTCCAGTTTTTTTTTTGGCAAAGCTTAATTAAACAAGCTGAAGTTAGACTCTGATTGGTTACTATGCAGTGCTGCACAAGATTCTGTGTGCTCCAGTTTTAGTAAATCTCCACGTCTAATAAAATTTTTTAATTTTTACTTGGCTGATGCACTTCGCTGTGTTAGAAAATGCACAATGCCTCCAGCATAACGCATCCCTTAGTGGTTTTATCATTCATTAGAAGACTTCCCCTAGACTGGCACCTACCTAGTTCTGAATGCTGTCATTCTGTCCTTCTGCCACAGGAGGGCAGTACTCTACTGCAGTCCACACTGGGACTCTGCTAGACTAAATGATCAACCTGGCAGCTCTCACTATATAATCCATGAAAATTAAAGGATAATTGCAATTATCTAGTATTTTGGGGCTGTTAAACAAGCTAAGTAAGCATTGCACAGGTATGAATATAAGCCAGTGCTGGCAGGATTAGAAATGCTAAATTACAGCCTTAGAAACTGCAATGACTTGAGACTTGGTGACCAAAACAGCGGCTTCAGCCTGCCTGTGCACTAAGGATACAGGAAAAAGGGGGTCTGTGACTCGCTGTAAATTCTTCTCTATGATCCTGCACCACATAGACCCCGCCTCCATGTATCCCAATACAGAGCCTGCACATCATAGACCCCGCCTCCATGTATGCCAATATAGAGCCTGCACATCATAGCCCCGCCTCCATGTATCCCAACACAGAGCCGGCACATCATAGCCCCGCCTCCATGTATTCCAATACAGAGCCTGCACATCATAGACCCTGCCTTCATGTATCCCAATACAGAGCCTGCACATCATAGACCCCGCCTCCATTTATCCCAACACAGAGCCTGCACACCATAGACCCCGCCTCCGCATATCCCAATACAGAGCCTGCACATCATAGACCCCGCCTCCCTGTATCCCAATACAGAGCCTACACACCATGGACCCCGCCTCCACATATCCCAATACAGAGCCTACACACCATAGACCCCGCCTCCCCATATCCCAATACAGAGCCTACACACCATAGACCCCATCTACACATATCCCAATACAGAGCCTACACACCATAGACCCCGCCTCCACATATCCCAATACAGAACCTACACACCATAGACCCCGCCTCCACATATCTCAATACAGAGCCTAAACACCATAGACCCCGCCTCCACATATCCCAATACAGAACCTACACACCATAGACCCCGCCTCCACATATCCCAATACAGAGCCTACACACCATAGACCCCGCCTCCACATATCCCAATACAGAACCTACACACCATAGACCCCGCCTCCACATATCCCAATACAGAGCCTACACACCATAGACCCCGCCTCCACATATCCCAATACAGAGCCTACACACCATAGACCCCGCCTCCGCATATCCCAATACAGAGCCTGCACACCATAGACCCCGCCTCCATATATCCCAATACACAAGCAGGCTACAGATCCAAGTCTAAGGATACCTCTGATAACCTGGCAATTCTAATCAAGAGGAGAGGAAAGGGATATTTTTGTTGTCAAAGACCTGGGCACCTCTGTTACACACATTTATGTTATATCAAAAAACAAAAAACTCCTAAACAGGAAAAATTCCGAGAGGATAAAACACCCCAATCAGATTATCACAATATAATAATCATATTTGAAAAATATAACCATTTAAAAAAGGTAAAATCATTCGATCAATGGGGCCCGCATAGCTCACAGTGATGGGTCACGATTACTATAAACCATGCATTGCCCAATTCATTCCCAATATTTTTAGCTTTTTCAAATTAATAAAACTTGGGTGCCGTTCCAGAATCACTGAATATAATTAACTTCACTGTACTTGGGGTGCGATCACCTTGGAATGATTCCTGTTTATTGTTTTTTTTTTTTCTTTTCTGATGATGCCAGTTCTGGGTTATACAATATTACAATGTGTCTCTGCCCCGACATAACATATGAAAAAGAAATCCGACGTGTTTCGGGGGTTCAGACACTCCCCTTCATCAGGACTCATGTATTGTGTGATCTCATATATAGCTGGACATGATTAACAGTTGTGTATATAGATACATATATGTGCATGATATATCGATCTATATATCTATATATATATGTATTATCAATGCAATTTGAGTAGATCACATAACACATAAGCCCCCTGATGAAGGGGGAACTTATGAATACCCTGAAATGCGTTGGATTTATATATATATATATATATATATATATATATATATATATATATATATATATATATATACGGTATATATATATATATAAATGATCTAATAAAATATTACTTGGACTCTTTGAGCATTAGTGTGGCGCTCTTACTGCTTCTTGTATAGTAGTTGGACTTTTCACACACCATCTCCCCTCCTCCCCCGCACACACACACCTTTGGGGGGGTGTTCAGATATATGTGAAAAGCTTCACTGAAGCAAATCCGCTCCATCACTGAGACGGTCTTTTACACTGATGCTAACACTGGATAATAACAATAGAAGATCTAACACCTTTCTTTGAATGTTTTCCAACATACTATATAGCGGTAGTTTTCCTGTATCAGGCAGCATTTGGTAAATAGGGGCTGCTGAGAAACATTTTCTGCTGTAATAAAAACCCTTTGGAGAGATTAGAGTAAAATACAATCACAATACGGAAGATATAAGCATAAGCTACACAGCAAGCACAATCAGCTGAAATCGATCGGATGTCTGAACGTATGAAGCCTTCAGGCAGTCTTGCGGCTGGATAGATGGGGTGTTAGTGGTTAGGGGGTGCAGAGTGATCGTGGTATGTGATGGTGAAGACGATGGACCGGAGGTAGACAACACAACGATAAAGAGACCAAAAAATACCCAATACGGGGGGGAGATTATAAAGATATTGTATTAGAGGACAATTCTGATGACTACTACCTCTTCACACCTTGTACTATAACATTTCAATGTATGCCCGCATTCTCCACCATTTCCTGTTCTATCTGTACAGATTGATTTCATTATCATGGCCGGTGACAAATCTTTACATGTTATTATTTTTAATATTTAAAAAAAAAGTTACATAGTCAGTTTGAAAAAAAAATACACTAGTCCATCTAGTTCAACTAATAAAAAATAAATAAATAAAACATAAATCGAAAACTGGCACTATCCTATACCCATAGTTGATCCAGAGGAAGGCAAAAAAAAGCATGATCCAATTAGCTCCAGTGTGGGGAAAAACTCCTTCCTGATTCCCCAAGAGTCAATTGGATATTTCCTGGATCAACTACCCCTGGCTTTATTACCTCAAAATTTGTTGATATACACTATACTACCAAAAGTATTGGGACACCTGTCTTTACACGCACATGAACTTTAATGGCATCCCAGTCTCAGTCCGTAGAGTTCAATATTGAGTTGGCTCCGCCCTTTGCAGCTATAACAGCTTCAACTCTTCTGGGAAGGCCATCCACAAGGTTTAGGAGTGTGTCTATGGGAATGTTTTACCATTCTTCCAGAAGCGCGTTTGTGACGTGGACGTCACTGATGTGGACGAGAAGGCCTGGCTCGCAGTCTCCGCTCTAATTCATCCCAAAGGTGTTCTATCGGGTTGAGGTCAGGACTCTGTGCAGGCCAGTCAAGTTCCTCCACCCCAAACTCGCTCATCCATGTCTTTATGGACCTTGCTTTGTGCACTGGTCCAAATCATTTGGTGGAGGGGGATTATGGTGTGGGGGGTTGTTTTTTTAACAGTTGGGCTTTGCCCTTTAGTTCCAGTGAAGGGAACACTTAGGGCGTCAGCATACCAAGACATTTTGGACAATTTCATGTTCCCAACTTTGTGGGAACAGTTTGGGGATGGCCCATTTCTGTTCCAACATGACTGCGCACCAGTGCACAAAGCAAGGTCCATAAAGACATGGATGAGTTAGTTTGGGGTGGAGGAACTTGACTGGCCTGCATAGAGTCCTGACCTCAACCCCATAGAACATCTTTGGGATCCATTAAAGTGGAGACTGCGAGCCAGAACTTCTCGTCCAACATCTGTGCCTGACCTCACAAATGTTCTTCTGGAAGAATGGTCAGACATTCCCACACACTCCTAAACCTTGTGGACGGCCTTCCCAGAAGAGTTGAAGCTGTTATAGCTGGAAAGGGCGGAGC
The DNA here is from genome assembly GCF_042186555.1 of Aquarana catesbeiana. Taxonomy (NCBI): domain Eukaryota; kingdom Metazoa; phylum Chordata; class Amphibia; order Anura; family Ranidae; genus Aquarana; species Aquarana catesbeiana. Next base: position 339,934,622 of record NC_133330.1, on the reverse strand, counting down.
CAACTCAATACTGAACCCTACGGACTAAGACTGGGATGTCATTAAAGTTCATGTGTGTGTAAAGGCAGGTGTCTCGATATGTCTGACAATATAGTGTATTTAGGAATGCATCCAACTCTTTAATACTGAGCTGGCCAGAACTAGTTCTTGAGAGAGTTGCCATTTTTAATTGTACAAACAAACGGCAATATTGTATATAGGAGCTTCCACTACATTTGAAGGCTCATTCACACTTGTGTGGTAATGCATGTGTTGCTGTGTGTGTTACCGCGATGAAAGACAACACACATTACATTCTCAATGGTAGCCCAACACATTTTGCCAACGGACATGTGCTGCAGTGCAGCATGACGTGCATTGTGGTGCCCTGCCAAAAATGTTGCATGCACGATCGATCCATTGGGGTGCGTTGGACATTCTCAGCTTCAAATGAATAGGCTGTTCTAACACAACGAACGTTAAAGGCATGCAGAGCCGTGGACCAGGCCGGTGTGAATGAGCCCCAAAGCAATACCTTTGGTGATAAGACCTGAACACCCTCCATGACGCATGAGTGAGCCAGAGCATGGTACGAAACAGGATGGACACACGGACACAACAAGGCTAATAATGTTAATTGTGAAGGTGGATGAGCCGCGGATGGGACACGGGCTATGTGGCGAGATGGCGGCTGTGCCAGAATTACACCGGCATTCTTACCTCGGATTGATGTACCACCTGGTGAGGTAATATGAATGCAAATAAGATTAGAAAGAAGCTGTTAGTAGTTAGAAGAGGAGAGAGAGGGACATTAAGAGATTACAGGGGACGCTGGGCAAACCACTTCACAGACACGGCGCTCAGACTGCGCCTTCGGCACTCGTGTCAATAAAGAGGTCATTTCCATTGTAAGCGGGATTGTAATAATAAGAAACAGGAATTACATGAACTAATTAAACACAAGGACTGGAGAGCGGCAAGTAAAACAGGTTTATCTAATAACACAGAGCGAGCGGCGCTGCCGACACCGGGAACAGCGGATGGAGAATTCTACTTGTGTGTTCCCGTTCTAATGCTTTACTAGGGCTGGGACAGGAAATGAGGGGAAAATTCCAATGGGGGACACAGCAAGAAAAAGCTGCCAGTTTCTTCACTTCCTCCCCAAATGTTGCTGTTGGTTATTATTTGGTTCAAAAGTTTCTCCTCACTTTCTGTCAGGGTGACATGTTTGTAGCCGGGACAGGAATTGTGCTAGAAGAAATCTTTGGGTTGCTATAGATCTACTTTAGTAGAGGAATAGTGTCCCATCATTGGTGGCAGTGGTAGGAATAGTGCCCCATCGTTGGTGTCAGTGGGAGGAATAGTGCCCCATCGTTGGTGTCAGTGGGAGGAATAGTGCCCCATCGTTGGTGTCAGTGGAAGGAATAGTGTCCCATCGTTGGTGGCAGTGGTAGGAATAGTGCCCCATCGTTGGTGTCAGTGGGAGGAATAGTGCCCCATCGTTGGTGTCAGTGGAAGGAATAGTGTCCCATCGTTGGTGTCAGTGGAAGGAATAGTGTCCCATTGTTGGTGTCAGTGGGAGGAATAGTGCCCCATCGTTGGTGTCAGTGGAAGGAATAGTGTCCCATCGTTGGTGTCAGTGGAAGGAATAGTGTCCCATTGTTGGTGGCAGTGGTAGGAATAGTGTCCCATCGTTGGTGTCAGTGGAAGGAATAGTGCCCCATCGTTGGTGTCAGTGGAAGGAATAGTGTCCCATCGTTGGTGTCAGTGGGAGGAATAGTGCCCCATCATTGGTGTCAGTGGGAGGAATAGTGCCCCATCATTGGTGTCAGTGGGAGGAATAGTGCCCCCTCATTATTGTTACTCGAAGGAATGTGACCCCATCATTGGTGTCAGTGGAAGGAATAGTGCCCCATCATTGGTATTAGTGGGAGGAATAGTGCCCCATCATTGGTGTCAGTGGGAGGAATAGTGCCCCAGCATTGGTATCAGTGGGAAGAATAGAGCTCTATCATTGGTGTCAGTGGGAGGAATAGTTCCCCCTCATTATTGTTACACGAAGGAATGTGACCCCATCATTGGTGTCAGTGGGAGGAATAGTGTCCCATCATTGGTATCAATGGGCGGAATAGTGCCCCATCATTGGTGGCAGTGGTAGGAATAGTGCCCCATCGTTGGTGTCAGTGGGAGGAATAGTGCCCCATCATTGGTGTCTGTGGGAGGAATAGTGCCCCATTATTGGTGTCAGTGGGAGGAATAGTGCCCCATCATTGGTGTCTGTGGGAGGAATAGTGCCCCATTATTGGTGTCAGTGGGAGGAATAGTGCCCCATCATTGGTGTCAGTGGGAGGAATAGTGCCCCATCATTGGTGTCAGTGGGAGGAATAGTGCCATTGGAAGTCATTGTGCTCCAAGGGCAAACAAATGCAATAAAAGGCCACATCCAGCCCGTGAGCCGCAGTTCGGAGACCCCTGATCTAGATGACCAACTAATCATAACTTTAGTTCATTTTACAACGTATAAAACAACCGCTGATCATGTACATCATACGGATTGGGTTCCTGGTGTCCTTCGCTGCTCACTCTGTGTTTTCATATAAACCTTTTACAGGGAATTCTGGGAAAAGAGTTAGTTAGTAGATTAGTCGGTTAATTTAAACATCATTATACTTTTTTTTCCTGCATAGAAACATTCATTCAATCTAGATGGCGCCATCGAGCACTCGTTACCAAACGTTAAACAACTATATAGTTATGGTAATGATGTCATCTTCCTCCATTGGTTATGGAACAATTTTTTTGGATAATTACCTGAATTCTGTGTTTATAGTAAGTTGTCACCTGAAAGTAGACAGTAGGCTTGCAGTGGGAGTGGCGCGTAAACTGACAGGTGGAAGGAGTGGGTGATATTCACTGGAGGCCCAATAGCAGGAAGGAGGCCGGGCAATGTGACAGTGACTGTAGATATACAGTAAGTGCGCCCCCATCCCCCCTCCTTCAGCCACTCAGGAATATGTACATTTTTGTATGTAAAGTCAGTGTTACGGATCCTTTATCTGTGTATGTAGCTGACTGGCTCGCCAATAATTAAATTCCCATCTACACCTGTCATTACTCAGCCTCCATTTTCTTGCAGCTCTTCAGTTGATATAATGTTACAATTGTAGCATTCAAGTTGTATCGGATAAAACATTAATTCAATATGGACATCGGTGATAAAAGCAGTCAGCTTCTGCCGGGTCCTCTCCGAGACTTGCACACCCGACGTCAAATTGGGATTTTCAGCAACGACCAGCCAATATTTACAGCGAGCCGTGCCAGGGAGACATCAAACTTTTCCCCGGAATAAACGGAATGTCGTCACCATGGAGACAACAGATCGAGTCTCTTCCATAAAGCCAAATTCTCGAAGCATTCTCGCCGCCACGTCTGCCATCCAAAAAAAAAAAAAAAATCGCCCTTTAACCCCCTCCTGTGCGCTGGCACACAAACACAGAGATCCAGAGCCATTAGGGTCCGGGGCCCCCGGTGCAGCACTTGGCACCCGGCCACCGGTAATAAGCTTACTGACAACTGCCAATTAGCTAATGAGTCAGAAGCGATGCAAGCTGCACTGTACACAGGGTGATGGTTGCTGCTCAGAACTGTAAGGCTTGCGGGGGTTATTCTGGGACTGCCATATAATAACATACACGCCTGCAAAACAAACACCGGCTACTGACAACAGCAACACTGAATTCATCATTATCCTTCAATGTATCCACAATACAGAGCCCGGGGCCCCATCTCCTCTGCAGGATCTGTCATTGGGGGCTGGGCAACCCTGCTACATATGGGGGCTGTCCAGAACCTCCAAAAACTGCTTCTTACAGGTCCCATAAATTCCTCATCAGTACTAAACATGCCGATGACGCTGGGCTACATAGGGGGCATTAAGGGGCAATTGTCCAATATTTTAGAGTGAGTGTGTTTTATCTATCCATCCATCTATCTACAGTATCTCACAAAAGTGAGTACACCCCTCACATGTTTGTAAATCTTTTCTTCTATCTTTTAATGTGACAACACTGAAGAAATGACACTTTGCTACAATGTAAAGTAGTGAGTGTACAGCTTGTATAACAGTGTAAATTTACTGTCCCCTCAAAATAACTCAACACAGCCATTAATGTCTAAACCGCTGGCAACAAAAGTGAACTAAGTGAAAATGTCCAAATTGGGCCCAATTAGCCATTTTCCCTCCCCGGTGTCATGCGACTCGTTTGTGTTACAAGGTCTCAGGTGTGAACGGGGAGCAGGTGTGTTAAATTTGGTGTTATCGCTCTCACTCTCTCATACTGGTCACTGGAAGTTCAACATGGCACCTCGTGGAAAAGAACTCTCTGAGGGTCTGAAAAATAGAATTTTTGCTCTACATAAAGGTGGCCTAGGATATAAGAAGATTGCCAAGACCCTGAAACTGAGCTGCAGCACGGTGGCCAAGACCATACAGTGCTCAGTGTCATATCCAGATGTTGTCTTTGGGAAATAGACGTATGAGTGCTGCCACCATTGCTGCAGAGGTTGATGGGGTGGGGGGGGTCAACCTGTCAGTTCTCAGACCATACGCTGCACACTGCATCAAATTGATCTGCATGGCTGTCGTCCCAGGAGCAAGCCTTTTCTAAAGATGATGCACAAGAAAGCCCACAAACAGTTGAAGACAAGCAGACTAAGGACATGGATTACTGGAACCATGTCCTGTGGTCTGATGAGACCAAGATAAACGTATTTGGTTCAGATGGTGACAAGCGTGTGTGGGGGCAACCAGGTGAGGAGGACAAAGACAAGTGTGTCTTGTCTACAGTCAAGCATGGTGGTGGGAGTGTCATGGTCTGGGGCTGCATGAGTGCTGCCGACACTGGGGGGCTACAGATCATTGAGGGAACCATGAATACCAACATGTACTGTGATATACTGAAGCAGAGCATGATCCCCTCCCTTCGTAGACTGGGCCACAGGGCAGTATTCCAGCATGACAACGACCCCAAACACACCTCCAAGACGACCACTTCCTTGCTAAAGAAGCTGAGGGTAAAGGTGATGGACTGGCCAAGCATGTCTCCAGACCTAAATCCTATTGATCATCTGTGGGGCATCCTCAAACGGAAGGTGGAGGAGCGGCGCAAGGTCTCTAACATCCACCAGCTCTGTGATGTCATCATGGAGGAGGGGAAGAGGACTCCAGTGACAACCTGTGAAGCTTTGGTGACCTCCATGCCCAAGAGGGTTAAGGCAGTGCTGGAAAATAATGGCCACACAAAATGTTGACACTTTGGACCCAATCTGAACATTTTCGCTAAGGGGTGTATTCACTTTTGCTGCCAGCGGTTTAGACATTAATGGCTGTGTGTTGCGTTATTTTAAGGTGACAGCAAATTTACACTGTTATACAAGCTGTACACTCACTACTTTACATTGTAGCAAAGTGTCATTTCTTCAGTGTTGTCACATGAAAAGATAGAAGGAATTATTTACAAAAATGTGATGGGTGTACTTACTTTTGTGAAATACCGTATCTAGCTATCATTCCAACAGTTTTTCATCCATTTTTACATCTATTTGTCTGTCTATCTGTCCATCCATCTATCTATACCTCTGTTTATCCATCTACTGTATCTGTTTATCAGTTTGTCTCTGTCCATTCAACCATCTGTCTGTCCATCCACCATGTGTAAACCCATCTCTCCGTTTATCTGTCCGTCTCTCCGTCTATCCTATCAATCCGTCTCTCCATCTATCCTATCCGTCCGTCTCTCCATCCCTCTCACTGTCTATCCCTCTATCTCTCCGTCTACCCGTCCATCTCTCTGTCTATCCATCCATCCATCTCTCTGTCTACCCGCCCATCTCTCCGTCTACCCGCCCATCTCTCCGTCTACCCGCCCATCTCTCCGTCTACCCGTCCATCTCTCCGTCTACCCGTCCATCTCTCCGTCTACCCGTCCATCTCTCCGTCTACCCGTCCATCTCTCCGTCTACCCGTCCATCTCGCTGTCTACCCGTCCATCTCTCTGGCCCTCTCTCTCAGTGCCAGTCTAGGACTCAGTTCATGACTCTGTATGTGTCATCTCTGGCCCCTGGTTGTTGATCAGGGAGGCTGAGTGATTGAAATACAGAAAACATTTAGAGGCAGAATGTACAAACCTACTAATGTAATCTTGTAATGGAAAGATGGAACAGTAATGCACTACACATTTTAAAGCCACATTTATGAATCACAATAATGACACCTGATAGGACCTCCGGGATCAGCTCACTACTAGCCCCCTGTAATAATAATAATTCAGAGATCTATGTATTATCTCTTAAAGCTTAAAAAGAGGTTTCACAACTTCAAACAGCTTCACTGTCTTGGCCTTCAGACCGCAACCTCTATTAAATCCACTGAAATTACTTTCTAACATCTGACTGTGCTTTTCAGCAATGTCTTTCTATCCTCCACAGTGGTGCTTATTTCCTCTGCAATTCAGAACAGAGAGGCTCTGTGGACACAGTATGACCTGAGTCCCAAATAACAAAACTGGCTATAGATAGCGCAGAATAAACCTGCAAAAAAGCCAGACGGTGCAGTAATTGTCACGGGTGGGTGGGCACCAATCACTAGTTATCTATCCAGTGCAAGGTGGAAACAGAATAAATGCTGCCAAAGGGTCTGCTGGGACTTCTGGTTTCCCCACAGCAGGAAGGACACAGCTATGTGACAATGTCCCCCTCTCCTCCCGCAGCCGAACGTATAATAAAATCACTTTTATTAGCTTTCTATTCAGATGCTGGCATTTACAGCTGTCTACGGTCACCGTAATAATCACTTAGAAGAGATGCCAGCACTGAAAAGGTTAAATAGGGGTTACGCCTGATAATATTCTTATATGTCATCTCGTCAGGTTTAATTTCCAGTTCTGATTTCAGCGGAACTTTTGTGTCATTTAATATTATCCTTTTTTAAATTAAATTTCAGTGAAGTTTTAAATATTTCTCAACACTGAGCCATTCTCATTAGTCTCTGCACCAGAGGAGCTTACACTCTATTATCCCAACACAGCCATACTATTGATATTATACACTGATATAGCTCTGACATATACCTCTGTGCCTGTCACATACCAGTCTCTGTACTAGAGGAGCTTACACTCTAATGCCCCTCCACAGTAACTAACTATTATTATTAATTTATAAAGCTCTAACATATACCGCAGTGCGGTACAAAGGCACAGATGGCCCTATCAAATTATGCAGAAATAAACTGTCTACAACCAGCCTAAAAACACTTGAATGCATAAGAAACCTTATTCATTTTCTTAAATTAGAACCAAAGGTAAATTGTATTTTTTATTTTGGTAAGGGAGGGTTATAACCCCTGTCAGGATCTTTTTCTCATCTGTGCCGATTTCCCCTCACTTCCTGTCCCATAGCCAAAGCCGGAAGTGACAAAAAATCCCTCCAAAGTGAGGGAATCCCTGGTTGTCAACAGAACTAGTGTCCCTACTGAAAGATTTCCTTCATCCCGACATTTGGAATCAGTAACAGTATAAGAAGGCGTTTGGTTCTCCAAAGAAGTGATCAATGAAAAGCTCCTCTCGGCCTTTGTAGGAGATAAGCCAGTAAAATTATTCATGTTATTTCAGGAAGACGGAGAGTTAAACAAACAAGATGAGGAACAAAGCGGCCTATCAAAGCACTTTCCATTGACCGTCAGAGTCCACCAGACAGCTGAGGCCCCGGGGCCCGTCTGGTCCTGGGAATAACGTCTACAGCAACAGGAAATCCAACCTATTCAAAGCCGATCCGTCAAGACTGAACACTTCTGGAGCATAAAAAGATACATCGACCTACTCTTCCAATGTAATGTGAGTAACGACAATCCTCAGGAGAAGAGTACCCCTCATCAGATAGGAGATCATTATTAAAGCATAGCAGCTGTTCATTGAGTATCATGGATACAGGCAAATTGTGTTTGCAATACATAAATGGTCTTGATTTGTGGCAAGCAATGCACCATAGGTGGTCTTCCCAGAATAATCTGGTGCATGCAACATGCACTTGGCTGTTCATTAAAGCTTCTTTAGAATGTCTGGGTAGGACAAGTTGATGTCCATAAAGCTTCTCTAGAGGAACTGTGTGGGACAAGTCTATGTCCATAAAGCTTCTCTAGAAGAGATAGGTAGGAGAGGTTGAGGGCCATAAAGCTTCTCTAGAAGAGCTGAGTAGGTAGAGTTGACGTCCATAAAGCTTCTGTAGAAGGGCTGGGTAGGACAGATTGAGGTTCATAAAGCTTCTCTGGAAGAGTTGGGAAGGACGAGTTGATATCCACAAAGCTTCTCCAGAAGGTCTGCATACAGTAGGACAAGTTGATGTCCATAAAGCTTCTTTATAAAAAGGTTGGGTAGGACAAGTTGATGTTCACAAAGCTTCTCTAGAAGGGCAGGGTTGATGGCCTGGCAAGGAGACCTGTGGAGGTGGGTGGAGGAGAGGAACCTCCTAAACGCCTAATCACCATGAATGCTCCATCATTTATGCTGGGTCATGCAATGCCAAGGTAACGAGATAATGTGGAGCTGATTATGGTCGACTAATTTACTTTTACTTTTTTAATGTTACGTCAATGCAATTTGACTATTGCTGGGATTTTATGGGTCTGCACTATGGGCAACCCTAGCAGGTTTTTTCCAGCGTCCAATCACCTTTATGTAGCCTGCATATAACTCATGGTCTGTGAATACAAGTCCTGTGTCCTGTACTGTACCAGTAAGATAAAAAAAATTCCCAAAAATTTACAAAAAAGAAAAAAATTCTAGGAAGTCAGAATTATAGTCCTTTCTATTTTTACTTGTTAAAAGAGAAGTATGGGCAAAGCTTTTTTGGTCATACATTTCTTATGGGTCACAGGAATGCATTTACTTTTGCTCTCCTGTGACCAAGAGTCTGCTGAGATCAGGCTATCATTGCTCTCAGCTGACATGGCAGAGTCACTCCAGGCTCTAGAAGTATCTTGACAATATTTTCGGGATCCACCCAGCTGCCTGATTGACAACTGGCTCAGAGGCAGCTGCACCGGTCCCCCTTCTCCTGTCCAGCGCTCCAGTAAGCATTGGAGGAACAGGGCAGAGATTGGTGACAGTAAGCATTGGAGGAACAGGAGACACCACAAAGAGTGGTGACTGACAGTCTCGGCTCTCCGCTTGGAGCAGACCAAGAATGTTCAGCGGTCATGTGATTGAGCAGTTCCTGGTCTTAGAGTTGACTTGGATGGCTGCAGCATAGAGGTGAGAATAGATGTTTTTTTTTTTTTTTTACTTCTCCTTTAAAGCTGAAGTGTAGCTGAAAACATTTTTTCTTCTACAGCTTTATGTAATGAAGGAAGTCCCACGATGTGCAGGTTGCTGGATCCTGGAGAAATCTTTACTGCAGGGCTGCCCTGTCCTCTTCCTGTAGCTGAACTTCTGGCAATGTGGGGGTCCACGAGCTCAGCTGCACTAAGGATGATCTGACTGAGACACGCCCCCTCCTGACCTTTCCTCCACTGAAAAAAGTTTTTTTCACTGCAGGGCTGCCCCTTCCTCTTCCTGCTGCTGAACTGAGCTGTAGGTGTTAACAGCCTCAGGTTTCGGGGGGCTCAGTTGCACTAAAGGTGATCAAAGGTAAATTATTGTGGATGGATCACCATTTGGCTGTAGCACCACATCCCTTAGTGTATAGAAAACTAAAGGGCATTTCCATGGGGCTTTTAGGTGCAACATATTGATTGGACAATGAATTTCTTAAAAATCTAATTTTTATTTAAACAGTAGGCTAAAATAAATGTGTCCATGTAAAAACATATACAAACATGACCCAGTTAATATAGTCTGTGTTTCATAGCCGTATGATTGTAAATCCCGAAACGGGCTTCCTCAGGGATGTTGTCCACTTAGGGTAAGAGCCTTCTATTAAATAAAAAAACACTATAAGTGATAAATAGCCACACATACCGTATAAATGTTAAAACTGTTACGTTTCTTGTAACTGTATAATTTTTTTGTTATTACTTATAGTGTACTTTTATTTAATAGAAGGCTCTGACCCTAAGCGGACAACATCCTCTGAGGAAGCCCATTTCCGAAACATGTCAGGATCCACAATTATATGGCTTTGAAATAAGGGCCATATTAATTGGGTCATATTTGTATGTTTTTACATGGAAACATTAATTTGCTTTAGTTTTCCATGTTTCGCCCTGAAACGGGCTTCCTCAGGGGATGTTGTCCACTTAGTGTAAGAGCCTTCTATTAAATAAAAATACACTATAAGTAATATATAGCCACACATGCCATATAATTTATGTTAAAACTGTTACGTTTCTTGTAACTGTATAATTTTTTGTTATGTATTGCTTATAGTGTTTTTTTATTCAATAGAAGGCTCTGACCCTAAGCGGACAACATCCTCTGAGGAAGCCCATTTCCGAAACATGTCGGGATCCACAATTATACCGCTTTGAAATAAGGGCCATATTTATTGGGTCATATTTGTATGTTTTTACATGGAAACATTCATTTGCTTTAGTTTTCTATGCACTGAAGAGGATATGATGGGGACACTCCTCCTCCCTCTACTGGGAAAAGTAATTTTACTTATTTTATGGCCTGTATGATCTGTGAATGGAGGAGAGTCTGACCAGTCACAGGTGACGCTCTACCATTCACAGATCATGTTACAGGCAGTGTAATCGGTGAAAGAACTTTTCTCAGTGGTGGAAGGAATCATATGATCTTTAGTGCAGCTGTGCTGTTAACCCCTACAGCACAGTTCAGCAGCAGGAAGAGGACCGGGCGGCCCTGCAGTGAAGATTTCTCCAGGATTCATCCGCCTGCACATCGTGGAACACATTTCGTTACAGGTAACTAAAGATTAAAGCTGTAGAGAATTTTTTTTTTTTAACTGTCATCCTCCAGCAGCTGGATGATGTAGAGGCAAGATAAAAACAGACTTCTGCTGCGACCAATCAGTCCAGAGCATCCAGATAAGCAAATAATGAAAACTGGTTGGCTGGCAGACGTTTCTTCCATTTGTTGATTTTGCTTTGAGCTCTTCCAGCTGTACTGCAGTATTTACCAGATGCTCGGCTAAATATCCGCAGGTCAGGTGTGTATTACTCAGGGAACTAGACACTGCGTTTAGAGGAGATTAACAGTCATTAGGCAGTGCTGCTAACTACATTCCCTGGAATACTGATGACCACCAGAGGGGTATTTACAAAGCTGTGCAATGGTGGTCACACCTACCAATATAATCATTCCATTATTAATGGCTGTGATTAAACCAATCGAATTGATCAGAGACGCTCTTGTTCGATTGATTTTGACTGTGTTGCATTAATCAGCCGTGGAGGAATTTTGTTGCTACCTGGAAAAAACATCTGTGCTCTAGAAAATATAGATTGATTATGGGATCCCTTTAAAATGATCATTTACATTTATTACTAATCAAATATGATTTTAGTCAATGCTTCCAGATTATTGCTACATCTTTTACAAAACGCTAACTCTATGGCCACCTTACAATGTATCTAAACCCAAGAAGAAAAATATATCGTAGATTACCAGTCCGTAGATGGAGGATACATTCGTTTACTTTCTTTTTTTTTTTTTAAAGGCTTTTTTTCCCTCTTTATTTTCACTGGTGATCATAGTTACATAGTTACATAGTTACATAGTTAGTCAGGTTGAAAAAAGACACAAGTCCATCCAGTCCAACCATAAAAAAAAAACAAAAACAAAAAAAAACGTACAATCCAATATACCCAATACTATACCCACAGTTGATCCAGAGGAAGGCAAAAAACCCCAGCAGAGCATGCTCCAATTTGCTACAGCAGGGGAAAAAATTCCTTCCTGATCCCAGAGAGGCAATCGGATTTTCCCTGGATCAACTTTACCTATAAATGTCAGTACCCAGTTATATTATGTACATTTAGGAAAGTATCCAGGCCTTTCTTAAAGCAATCTACTGAGCTGGCCAGAACCACCTCTGGAGGGAGTCTATTCCACATTTTCACAGCTCTTACTGTGAAGAAACCTTTCCGTATTTGGAGATGAAATCTCTTTTCCTCCAGTCGTAAAGAGTGCCCCCTTGTCCTCTGTGTTGACCGTAAAGTGAATAACTCAACACCAAGTTCACTATATGGACCCCTTATATATTTAAACATGTTGATCATATCCCCCCTTATTCTCCTCTTCTCAAGAGTGAACAAATTCAGTTCCTCTAATCTTTCCTCATAGCTGAGCTCCCCCATGCCTCTTATCAGTTTGGTTGCCCTTCTCTGCACTTTCTCCAGTTCCCCGATATCCTTTTTGAGAACTGGTGTCCAAAACTGAACTGCATATTCCAGATGAGGTCTTACTAATGATTTGAACAGGGGCAAAATGATATCTCTCTCTCTGGAGTCCATACCTCTCTTAATACAAGAAAGAACTTTGCTCGCTTTGGAAACCGCAGCTTGGCATTGCATGCTATTATTGAGCTTATGATCTACCAAAACCCCCAGATCCTTCTCCACTACAGATTCCCCCAGTTGTACTCCCCCTAGCATGTATGATGCATATTCTTAGCCCCCAAGTGCATAACTTTACATTTCTCAACATTAAACCTCATCTGCCACATAGTCGCCCGGCAGTAACACTTCCTGTCCTGTGGTGACAACATGATTCGTTTGAGCTACAGACCGCGCTGGACCAGTGGAATGGTTCACGATCGATATTAGGTGGTTCTGCGGGAGAATGATGGTGTTGATCTCTTTTGGAGATATGGGCTGCTACTACCTTGCTGGTGTGACAGAGCTGTCCCTTCAGCTGAGAGAGGAGCGCCTGGCGTCCAGAATAAGGAAACTCTTGATGAAGAATATATTTGTTTTTTGGAGGTAAAATATGTTCAGATAGGGCCAACATGTTTCGGGGGAATAGCCTCCCCCTTCTTCAGGGCTGTTGGTACATTGTACCGGAGATGGGTAGGCTCAGCGGTTGTATCCAAGTTTCTTATGAAAGCTGATGATTGCATGTGAGATGTAGAGGCAGCAACCCCAAAACGTATCCATCTCCGTTAGAATGTACCAAAAGCCAGTGGTGACTGGTAGGGTTTTTTTTGGGGGGGGGGGTAAACAACCCCCATCCCCCCTGGCCGCCGTTGGAGCGGCACTAACACAGCCCCCCCCACCACCTGCTGACCTCCCCTTGGAGATGTGGACGGTGAGAGCGTGGCGGGCTCGGGGAAAGCTGCTCTGGTGACTGGTGTCGTCTCCTGGAGCAGCTGTCTCCTCTCTCTCCTCCTCCGAGTGCTAGGCGTCCAATAGAAACTGACGCCTGACGTTTTGGCCAATCCAAAAACAGGTTTCATACCTGCTTCCCGATTGGCCGGGAGGAGGATCAGTGTTGCAACAGCAAATTTTCATTTGCTGTTGCAACACACCTGTGAGGGCTCCAGAGGCAATGCTCTGCATCCCGAGTCCACCCTATTTTGAAGCCTATAAGAGCCTATCGCTCTAATCAGGTTCTTCAAAAAAAAAAAAAAACCCTGCCGTTCTAATTCATATGCCAAGTGACCCGAAAGGGGCCGGACACATGAATAGAGGGCGACCGCGGATAGATTCATGCTATGCATCAATCTATCCACTGCATATAGGGGGTGGAGAGGATAGGGGGAGCGGTGCCCGGGCGCCCCTGCCAATAGCCCTGAAGAAAGGGGAGGCAATTCCATGAAAACATGTTGGCTCTATCTGTACATGTTGTACCTTTAAAAAATAAATACAATTTTGATCGAGAGTTTCCTTAATCTGGACGCTGAGCTCATCTCTCCTTACTCAAGTATGGTGACAACAATCACTCACTGTATTGTATATGAACCATCATTGTGACCCTAGTAAAAGGCTAGAGAACACCCTCGTTTCCATAACACAGGGGGAGGTGCTTTGAAGCCCAAGGATATAGCTGGGAACAATGTAATTGATAGCAAGGCAGCTTAGGATGGATTCGAGCGGAGACTGCGAGCCAGGCCTTCTCGTCCAACATCAGTGCCTGACCTCACAAATGCTCTTCTGGAAGAATGGTCAAACATTCCCATAGACACACTCCTAAACCTTGTGGACGGCCTTCCCAGAAGAGTTGAAGCTGTTATAGCTGCATTGAACCCTACGGACGAAGACTGGGATGCCATTAAAGTTCATGTGTGTGTGTAAAGGCAGGCGTCCCAAAACTTTTGACAGTATAGTGTATATTTAAATGAAAGTTTTTGCGCCAGGTGGTTCAGCTTTAAGCCGGACACCAATGTGAATACTGAAGTAACAATTTGAATGTTGCATCAAAAATGATTCAAAAAAATTGAATAATGATGTCCCCGATCAAATGAACGCTCCAGCGCCTCTTTAACATAGTTGTGTTGGTCTATCCTTCAAGCGTCATCAGCTCTAATAGAACCAACCAATTAGAAATTGAAATAGATGGATTGGATGGAAGAGAAATGAATTCTGATTGGTTGCTATGGTCTGACTGATGCTGCACAATGCTCTTTGCTTTATTATAAAATCCGATAATAAAGATTCTCCACATTAACCAGCCGTATTGTTCGCTGCAATACACTTTTCTCTGTTAGCGTAGCGCTCCGAGGCTTTTATTTAGTCCATTACATTGGGTGATCCCCGCTCCATCCATTGTCACCATTTCCAAGGCGGTTTGTTGGGTGATGGAGGGAATGCGGATGTTTATTGGCAGGATACGCGTGGGGGGCGCCGCTGCTGAGTGGAGTCAAGTGTTGGATAACCAAGGCAGCTGTACAGCAACTTTAATGGGAAAAAAAAACAAAAACATTCATTTATCTAATAAATGGCGTTGGTGTCACAGAGAGCCGCTCTATCAAAACTTCTTATTTCATATTTTCCTGACCTCCAGCTTCTGTCAAGGCTCCGGCAGCGAGGGACGGCTATTCAGAGGATTTTTATATGCACTTTACAGTAGATGGGAGTCGGGGTTTGTTAGGGATGACCATTCACAGAGCTTTGTTTATTGTGGCAAACGCAGCATAGCGGATTAGAGGATAGTACTGCGGCCGGCCAGCATGGAGGTTCAACATACAAATTCCACCAGTATTTATCTTCTCCTCTCCCGGGGGACAATGATTTCCAATGGGGGGGTCTGTTTTCCAGAGATTACCTAAAAAATAACATCCACCTGAACTGGCCCTGTGATTGCAGGGGGGGGGGGGGCATTGGAGTGTACATTTTTTTTTTTATTAAAAAAATCATACAAACATACAGCTTATTAATAAAAACATATTTATGCAAAAATAAACAACAAAAACAAGCGTGCTTACATCAGCAAGTAAAGAAAACCAATTCCTGACAAGATAACATATTATTTAACAACAAAAGAGAGACTACAAACCCCGAACCTCAACCTAAACACAATCCAGGCTAAGAAACCTTTTCAGACTTAATCGCCATCAGGATGCCCCATTAACCCCTCCCCCCACATTATTCACCCTGACTTCCACATCATTCACCTTGCATTCTGCACCAGCCACCCTCATTCCGTTCCCATCTACCCCCCCCCCCCCGCCTCCCCATCATCATCATCATCTAATCCATCCCTCTCTCCACCCCTCGGTGTCTGCCGACCTCGAGCCGCACTTCTGCCAGGAGGAGGAGGGGTTGGCACCACCATACACGCTGGTCCAGCACCCTCCACTGCCTTCACTACACTAGGAGAAACAATAGGTGCAGACACAGATTTGACAAACACACTTTCTGACACTGACTGGAGAACCACAGACTGGGGGGGCACTGACACCACAGAGGGCCTCACAGACAGATTCTGACGGCACAGAGACACTAGGATCCCCTGGTACAACCTTCGCCAACCCAGACTCTTCTCTATCTGGACGGAAGAATTCCTCCACCAGCTCTGGCTTATTGTGCAAAGCATCAGGGCACTGGCTATAAGGGTGACCAACCTTGTTACATTTAATGATGTTACAGTCCCTCGCCAGATGCCCCAGTTCCTGGTACAAAGAGCACTTCTGTTCTGGACATTTAGAGGAGAAATGTCCCTTGACTCCTCATTTATGGAACAGCTTAGGTTGACCAAGGTAGAAGACAGTAATTCTATCTCTACCAATAAAGGCAGAGGAGGGCAAATGCTGGACCACATTCCCACACACACTCAACCTCATTGACACCGACCACCCACCCCTCCAGATTCCTCTATTATTCACAATCTTTTTTAGGGGACACAATGTTTCACCAAACGTCCTCAACCAGACCCATAAATCCTTGGGGGGTATAGACTCATTCCTAGTCAGGATAGTCACATTTTTAATCAAGGGCTGTCGTGAGACAACTTTGGGGACAAGCGCCTTCCAGTCGGGCTGGCCCCTATATACATGCTCAAAACGCTCCCAAAACAGATCCAGCGATTCTGGACGCACAAATGACAAATCATATTCAAAGGAACCAGCCGTACCGATAAGAGGATAAATATCCACCGCCTTAAATCCCATGGCTAGGATCTTATCCACAACCACCCTCCTGATAGGTGGAAAACCTCCTCCTTCCCACCTGAGCTGTATGACATTCCTGCGTTTAATGGTGCGTTAGGTGAAAGTCACACAACTGGCTCCCTTCCACCACCAGCAGCATGACTTTGTACTGACAAAGCCTTAGCATAATTCCTAATTGGTACAGATGACACATTAATAACTGGTTGCATAGGAATATTAACTGGCTGCATAGGAACCTCTGAAATCTGGATTGCTAAATTACCCATCACTTGATCCTCCCTCCTCCCCTCCAGCACAACAGTCCCACTCACCATAGGCCCAGAAGTACCACAGATACCAGCAGTCCCATCATCAAGTAAAGTCTTTTGTTTAGAAAAAACACCAGCTGTTTCAGCGTTCATACGGCCCTCCTGCTCTGCAGTTTCAATGTTCATGCGACATTCCTGCTCTGCACTGAGTCTCTGTGGGACTCCTCGCAGCCAGCTCCTCCTGCATTCCCTGCTGATTGCAAGGATTTGTTGGCAGATGCAATCTCGGGAAAGTCCTCCACACATTGAGAGAGATTTTCAGCAAGCACTCCATTATCATGATCCTCATCTGAAGAGCCTGTGCCGCTCAAGGGAGATTCCATTTCTGTAATGGCCTGCAGCAATCTGCCATTTTCCTCAACTTTCAACCAGATGACCCAGGCTGCAGGGGAGGGAGGGGGGCAGATACTGACTAAGACACGACAGAACCTGAGACAGGGGTAGTACTTGGGCCACCATGCGAAGCCACTTCCTTAACCCCCATCCATACTGTCGCTGTTGCTCTGGCATCCACCCTCTGGCTGGTACTGGCACAGGCACTTTCCTTCATCTGTTGCAATCTCTCCTCATTCTCACACTTTTCTCTGAACACACCGCTGCTCTCCTTCAGAGAGGCGACAAACTTCTCTTGATTATTCAATGCCTCTTCCAGAGACTTCAGCTTGGAGACTTCCCTCTTACTGTTTCCAGACTTACTGTGCAGGGATTTCTTTTTCCTGAGATCTTTTATTACAGCAAGTTTCTGTTCCTCCTTAGAAATGCAGTGAAGTCTGTTCACCACTCTATCCTGGAAGACTGGTAAGGATTCCTCTTGCATAGGGACAAGCCCAGGATCCATTGCAGCTTGAGCACATGGAGTAGACCTCAGTGCCTCTGGAGAGCCTCCACCTTCGTCTTCCCCAACATGGTCCATACTTACCTAGGAAAAGCCTGCAAGATCCAACCTGAATTCTTCAATCACCAGAGTCCATATTCCAGAACTCTTGTAACCCCGTAAAGGGTTGGTCACTGAACCGTTGGTCAATAAATTGGCACTTTCATCCTTCACCCTCTCCAGTCAAGCTAAACTTTCAGGTACAGATGAAGTAAAGCTAAGTAGAAGAGGTAATATAACGTTCATACATAGGTCTTGTCACAAATGACCATACAAGGCTGAACATAATACAATACAATATAATATAATACATCCATTGGATGGATTATCTTCACAACCTCATACACATTTTCTGGTCTAATGTTTGGTCCAAAGCCCTACAGAAACCCTCCAGAATCTGCAGCACATGCCAGTCTGGATTTTGGACGCATTTAGCATCGGGATGACATCGCGGGCCGGCATGTCATTCACAGCATTAATTATTATGTTGATAGAAGAGATTATAATGATAATGGCGCCCTTTCCTGGGCAGACATTCGCCCCGTCTCACAGCCACTGTTAAAAATAATTAACAAGGATGATATTTTCTTTTCGCGCAAACATAGCAAGATTACGACCCTGTTCACGGGAAGGGAGAGCGAAAGGTCACCGCCGTTCTTACGCAAGCGCTGAAATTTTATAAATCTGATTAACCCCTCCCCCACCTTTTTCCTTTTTTGAGCTGGGCCTGTATCAAGGTGTTTGCATCGGCTCAATAATTACGCCAACGTATTGTAATAAAGTTTGTCAAAGACAGACAGAAGTGACGCGTTGACCTTTCACGAGATTAAAAACAACAACAACGATTGGACGCAAAGTAAAAGCCGTCAGGCTGAAGAATGAGATCACTTACAGGACGTGAGATGCGGCCGCTGTCTCGGGTTTTGCATTGAGAGTTCGATTGTCTGATCGCCCACGGCACAGGCGGCGAGTGTGCGATTAAAGGTAGCAGAGCCCCAGTTGAGGGGACCAGGGCTGGCGTGGGGCAGGGCACACCAAGGTGCGTCACATAAAGTGCAGCAGGAGGTGTAAGACTAGGGAGCCCTATAGTAAGATCAGATAGTTGCGGATTTCTCCTGTTTTGGGAGGAGCGTTGATCATACCAGAGCATTGGGCCTCATGTAACTCATCAGTGACCTGATCACGGGGAATTGATATCTGTCATCTTAATGTCTTTTATGTCTCTGGTCTCCATCTCACCAGCGCCCTCCACAGGGGACTCGCACACACACACACGCCATACCTGAGCGCAGCTGCTTTATCCTGCCGTTGCTGTTGGCGGTGTCCACGGGAAGGAAATCCTTGTACCAGGTGATTTCGGGGTCGGGGTTCCCGCTGGCTGCACACAGCATGGTGGCCGTTCGGGTCCTCTCCACCACCTTCAGCTGGGGTCCCATGTCGATGACGGGAAAGCCGTGCGGCAGCTGCTCCTCTGCAAGACACAAAGCAGAACTCCGTTATAGAACTTCATTCCTCCAGACATTCACTTGCAATTTACATATTACTATATCTACTAAACTGGACAAGACATGTTTTTTGGCATTCAAAGTGACCCGGTCATCAGAAACATTAACGTTAAGTGTATTCCTTATAAGAGATGTGTCAGTGTAACACTTCCAGGTATTTATTACCTCTCACAGAGATCACAGTACTCCCCCTGACAATGCCTTCATCTGCTTTACTCTTCAGGAGGACAGCGCCATCTTTGTTCAGGTATCATCCAGGGTCACCATCTACTTCCTGGACTGAGATACCGGCTCAGAGGTGACACAATCATGTAAATCTCTTTGGTTTAGTTCACAAATGTCTGACACAGATCACACCCTGCTGCAGCCTCTCATCTTGTGACCTGACGTTACTATGTGCAATCGGATCACTGGGGGAGAGGAGACTGAGGAAATGCTACCTCCTGCCTGCTAGAAAGTTACAATGTTGCAATGTGATCACAGGAGGAGGGAAGACTGAGGAAATGCTTCCTCCTTCCTGCTACAAAGTTACAATGTTGCAGTGTGATCACAGGAGGAGGGAAGACTGAGGAAATGCTTCCTCCTGCTTGCAGCAGACTAATGATACCATCCCATCTGAAGCCTCTCATCTTGTGACTTACATAGTAGGTGAGGTTGAAAAAAGACACAAGTCCAACCTATGAACATGATACAAAGTTACAATCTGATCACTGAGGAAGGGGAGACTGAGGAAATGCTTCTTCCTGTCTGCTACAAAATTGTACAGTCTGATCATTGGGGGGGGGGGATTCGGCCTCCAGATCAGGGCGCTGTACTAGCATTGCCTTCTATACAAAGTCCGAACCTTTCACCATCCAGAACAAAATGACACTTCAAGACGCAGCCGGCAACACGTGAATAAATCCGCCACAGGTTCTGCAGGCGGCCCGTGAGAAAATATCGTCTTTCTTTCTGCCGGATCTGCGCGGCAGAGGTGACCTTATTCTTGGAAGATGTATGGGGAGAACACGGTTTAATGATAAACACCCGCAGGATGGAATAATTTACCTTCTCTGGTTGTAATGAGGGAAATCTTTTAAAGGCAAATGCACCGAAAGGAGAAGTCAACGTGCGAAACGTGTAAAGAGGGCGAAGAGCTATTAACATATCTGCTGAGGTGCAGAGGAAGAAGAATTAGAGGATTATGCGGAGCAGAAGAACCTATAACCCCACCGAGCCGCAAAATCAGCTTTATTACAATTTCTGAGAACTCCGAAGGGGGGGGGGGTGACACCAACAGCTCAGTGTCACAAATCTCATAGAGAATTGTTACTTTTTTATGTATCATTTATAAATAAATCCGGTCACATGTCCCAAAAATAGAGAATCATTCCTCATTTCAGGGCAGTGGGCAGGGCTATGCAAATCATTCCTTTTCACCCCATTGGCCAGATGCACATCCAGAAGTGCTGATGTATACATAGCCTGATATTATAGAGCGGTTTCTGGCTTTTTGGCCCTCATCAGTGCAGTGTATGGAAACCATGGCTACTATAGAGTAGGGTTTTGGGACCCAAAAGACAGTCTAACTGTACATGTTATGGTAAGCAAGGGCTAAAGGAATAAAAAATCAGCCTTTAAGTGGTTGTAAAGGCTGAGGGTTTTTTACCTCTATGTAAAAAACCCTGTGTGCCCCTCCCCCCCCCCCCCCCCACACAGCCCCCTAATACTCACCTGAGCGCCCTCTCAATCTAGAGGTGTGCCCGAGAGCCGGGACTCCCTCTCCTCATTGGCAGAGACAGCCATTTGGCTCCCACTGCTGTCAATCACAGCCAGTGAGCCCAATGAGGAGGGAGCGAGGCCAAGCCACGGCTCTGTGTGTCTTATAGGCGCATAGAACAGGGCTCAGGAGTGATCGAGCACAAGTGCCCCAATAGCAAGTGGCTTGCTATTGGGGGCACTGATCAAGTGGAAGGAGCCAAGAGCGCCAGGGGGCGGACTTGAGAAGAGGGTCGGGGCAAAACCATTGCACAGAGCAGGTACGTATGACATTTTTTTTTTTTTCTTTAAACAGAACCTTTAATACTAGTCCCATTTTATATAATCTGTAAGGTTCTTCTCTCTCGTTGGATCCCAAACCCTACTCCTTAGAAGCCATGGTGTCCATGTCTGGTGGCTTTGCTGAGATGATGTAATCAGTCTACTGCAGGCAGGAGGAAGCATTGCCTCAGTCCCCCCCCCCCCCCACTTCCCCAGTGATCAGAGTGTAACTTTGTAACAGGTCACAAGTTGAGAGGCTGCAGCAGGGGGATGATCTGTGGCTGGACACAGCCAGGAGCTGCAGAGGTACCAGGATTTCATTATCGTGTCCTCTCTGATCCAGAATTCCAGTCCTGGGATTAGATGGTGACCCTGATGCCTGAACAAACATGGCACTGTCCTTATGGAGAGAAAGCAGATGAAGGCATTGTCAGGGGGAGTCCTGTGATCTCTGTGAGAGAGAATGAATACCTAAAATGTTACACTGACACATTTTACGATGCAACTTTCAACAAAGTTTCTAATCACATTCACAGATATACAGATGGTCATTAGAAGAAGCATTTACATTTGTATTAATACATGAATCATCAACACAAGGAAGAGCATATTCTAATGTGAAGAACCTCCAAATATCAGGCGACTACAAGTCCCAGAATGCTTTGCCAGCTGGCCTGTTAAAAGATGGGAAACAGAAACCACTGAATCTAACCAGATAAAATAAATTTCCTTTCCTTGCTAAGGGGGGGGGGGGGGGGGGGGGGGGGGTGATAATCTGCAGCCCAAATACATGACACCCTAGGCCAGTGATGGTGAACCTTGGCACCCCAGATGTTTTGGAACTACATTTCCCATGATGCTCATGCACTCTGCAGTGTAGTGGAGCATCATGGGAAATGTTGTTCCAAAACATCTGGGGTGCCAAGGTTCGCCATCGCTGCCCTAGAACGTGTCTGGGCCCCACCCCTCCCTTCGGTCTTGCACAGTTGTACTGGCTCCTCCCCTCATCCTGCTCACAACACCACTTGGTAAGTCTAACTCCGCCCCTCCTTTCAGTCTTGCCCAGTTGTACCGGTTCCTCCCCTCATCCTGCTCACAGTGCCATTTGTTAAGTCTAACTCCGCCCCTCCCTTCAGTCTTGCCCAATTGTACCGGCTCCTCCCCTCATCCTGCTCACAGTGCCATTTGTTAAGTCTAACTCCGCCCCTCCCTTCAGTCTTGCCCAGTTGTACCGGCTCCTCCCCTCATCCTGCTCACAGTGCCATTTGTAAAGTCTAACTCCGCCCTCCCCTCCAGTCTTGCCCAGTTGTACCGGCTCCTCCCCTCATCCTTCTCACAGTGCCATTTGTTAAGTCTAACTCCGCCCCTCCCTTCAGTCTTGCCCAGTTGTACCGGCTCCTCCCCTCATCCTGCTCACAGTGCCATTTGTTAAGTCTAACTCCGCCCTCCCCTCCAGTCTTGCCCAGTTGTACCGGCTCCTCCCCTCATCCTGCTCACAGTGCCATTTGTTAAGTCTAACTCCGCCCCTCCCTTCAGTCTTGCCCAGTTGTACCGGCTCCTCCCCTCATCCTGCTCACAGTGCCATTTGTTAAGTCTAACTCCGCCCTCCCCTCCAGTCTTGCCCAGTTGTACCGGCTCCTCCCCTCATCCTTCTCACAGTGCCATTTGTTAAGTCTAACTCCAGTTTCGCACAGTTGTAGCGGCTCCTCTCCTGGACTGAAACGGCTTCCTACGATGTCACTGCACACTGTGAGCTTCTCACAATTGGAAGCTGCAGCAAGTCAGAACCAGGGAGGGCAAAATATAAGCAGATTAAACTTTAAGCAGTGAAAGATGAACTCTAATAAGCAAAAATATATATATTATTTTTCATCATTTTTCTAAATAAGACCCATTTAAAAATGTAATCTGTTTGAAATTTTTTGGTGACAGGGTCTCTTTAAAGTGTGTTAGTCCCTAGCCATGAAGAAAGACTGTCTGAAACGCGTAGCCTGTTTTTTTTACAGCCTTGTATTCACGTCTTTTCAACAAAAGGAATTCTGTTTTTTGGATGTCATCCTGAGTGCCGACAATCCCTTTCCCTATTCAGGCCAAGCTGCTGCCCACTATCATGCAGCAAACATGCACTGTATGGGAGCCTGGTAACAGTGAGTGACAGCATGAATACCTGTTCACATTAGCCTCATCTTTCAGTTCCTATGGGGGACTGGGATAGTAAAGTAGAAAAATAAAAACGAAAAATTCCCTCTCCTGATTTAAACTCGAAATTTCATGCGAGTCCTGACTTCAGACCCGATCCCGGCGAGGGCGCTCACCCCGGGAGGGGAGGTCCTGGAACAAGTGGCTCGGTGGCGGATGAGAGGCGCCGGGCGTTGAGTTCATTACAAGGCATTGTCACTCCTAATTTGAATACACTCGATGGCACAAAGAGTTGAAAGGCACAGCTGAGCTCTGATATGCAAAGCCATTGCCCCGCCGCACAAAAAAACAAACGCCTGGCAAGGGAGCGGCTATAAATACACGCTCAGCTGCTGCGACACAGCCATAACGTTCAACTTCTATTCAGGAAGGAGAAAGCCTCGGCCTGGGTGACGGGTAAATAAATAAAAATCAAAAGGCAAGATTTCTTTCCTCCCAATTAACGCTGAAAGTAGTGGAGAGGAGTGGGCGGACTGCAACTAGTAAGCTGGCGCCCCCTGCTGGGAGGAATAAACAAAAGCCCCCTCCATTCTCTCAAGGTGAAAAAAAAAAAAAGGAAAATAGTCATTTAGATTGAAGAATTCTTCCAGGGTTCACCAGAGCGCGCCGGGGAGGACCGGGAGCTTTCCTGCTTGGAGTGAAGCAAACTATCCGACATTTTCATGACAGTTTCCTGGGGGAGGGGGGACTGCATTAAAGTGTGCCCTGTGGTGATTGGTGGGCATGGGAAGACTCAAACTTTATCTTAAAGCCCAATCCATGTGCAAAGCCTCACCATTCATTTTCCTTATAAAGCAGCCACAGCCTGAGTAGAAAGGCCTGTCCCCTGCCAACAGAGTGGAAAATGGTTAACACCCGTGATTTTTTTCTTTTTTTTTTTTTTTTTTAACTATCTGTGTACCATTGGGAGAGATTTCTCTTCAGTTCCTGTTTTCTCCGGTCCACGTTCTATCCACCCCCCCAAAAAATGAAAGAAATGAAAATGGCTTTAGAAAGGCTTTAAGCCCCTGGTGCCCAACCTGCAGTCTGAGGGCCACATGCAGCTCTCTGGTACATATCAAGCGGCCCTTGCAGACAGTACTTACTCCTGTACTATGTCTGCAGTCTCTGACCATCTCCTGTATTATGTCTGCAGTCTCTGATCGTCTCCTGTACTATGTCCGCAGTCTCTGACCGTCTCCTGTACTATGTCTGCAGTCTCTGACCATCTCCTGTATTATGTCTGCAGTCTCTGATCATCTCCTGTACTATGTCTGCAGTCTCTGACCATCTCCTGTATTATGTCTGCAGTCTCTGATCATCTCCTGTATTATGTCTGCAGTCTCTGATCATCTCCTGTACTATGTCTGCAGTCTCTGACCATCTCCTGTACTATGTCTGCAGTCTCTGACCATCTCCTGTATTATGTCTGCAGTCTCTGATCATCTCCTGTATTATGTCTGCAGTCTCTGATCATCTCCTGTACTATGTCTGCAGTCTCTGACCATCTCCTGTATTATGTCTGCAGTCTCTGATCATCTCTTGTACTATGTCTGCAGTCTCTGATCATCTCCTGTACTATGTCTGCAGTCTCTGACCATCTCCTGTACTATGTCTGCAGTCTCTGCCCATCTCCTGTATTATGTCTGCAGTCTCTGATCATCTCCTGTACTATGTCTGCAGTCTCTGATCAGCATGACCCCCGTCTCTGACCATCACCTGTAGTATAAGCACAGTATCTGACCATCTCATACTTGTAGCATGCCCCCAGTCTCTAACTATCTCTTGTAACATATGCACAGTCTCTGACAGTCTTTTGTAGCATTAAATTTACAGATTATTATGCGTGATGTCAGGGACTACAGCGGAGACCCCCAGTCTTTAGTAATGTAGCCCCCCCACTGCTTTAAGCTGTCCACTTCCAGCCAGTTTCTCCAGCAACCACATCATGGGTGGTGAAGGCACAGTGCGGTCAATCTCTCGTCTCCGTATTTATAGACGATAAATAAGCTCACTTCATCTAAATGGCTGAAATTGAGCTCTCAGCACAGTCAGTGCACCAACAAATCTGTTACGGAGTGATTAGGCCGGCAACAAGGCCCTCGCAGCTCTCCTTCCACACTCCGCTGACATACGGACGAGCCGCAGCCCGCGGGCTCCAGGGCAAAGCCAGCAATCGTCTGCGAGGAGGTAATTAATCTTAAAGCAGGTAGTTTTCTTTTTTTTTTTTTTCCCAGAGAAGAGAAGACAGCTCATGGAGTAATTAATGCACTGCTGACCTGTCCTATTGATTAATCCCCACACAAACACAGCTTGATGAGCGCAACGCAACGCGGCAGATCGAAGACACCCAGAACTCCGGAAGAGAGAGCTAAGCGCTCACTCCTTAAATCAACACCCTAATAAACTGGAGGACGATAGATTAGAGTGAGAAAACGCCAGGAAACGGCAAGACCTGGCGATCAATCAGAATCCCTCCCGTAGAATGGTCCCGGTTCAGTGGAGTCGGATCGAGTGATAGTCACCACCAGTTCCGGGACAAGGTCATCTAGAGCCCAGGGCGAACATGGAAAACTGCCCCCCCTCAAGATATGCAGTGGCGGCCACTCTATTGGGGCACAGGGGCACTGCCCCCTTAATCCATGCACCCGGTTCCTAATCTACATGCAGGGCGCCAGACGCATGGGTTTCAATGTTTTTTTTTTTTTTAAACATGATTAGAGCCGTGAGTCTCTAATTGGAGTCAAAAAATGGTGGGATCTGGACGCAGAGCACTGCGCTCTGAGCCCACCCAGTTGCGTGACATTACCAAATTATTATTCGCTAAGGTCTTCCTGCTTCTCCTACCAGCCAATCAGGAAGCGGATCCTGAGACTCAATTGGCCAGGGAGTCTTAGGACTCCCGGCCGATCGGTCTCAGGAGGACCCACTTCCTGTCCGGCCGGCAGGAGAAGCAATAATGGCCCTGGCTCTTCCCTCGGCAAGCTGGAGCGAGGAGCAGCAGCAGGTGGAGGAGCGGAGGGGCAGCAACAGCCTCTTTCAGCTTCCAGGAGCCTTACCCGGATCCAGCACCTCCTTGTCATCGGCCTCCTAAGGTAAGGCCACTGATCGCCGCCTTCCGGTCCACCCCGCGTGTGGGGGGGTCGGTAGTGCGAGTGAGAGGGCCAGGTTTGTTTGCCGCCACTGTGTATGAGCATGATAGGGTTATTTACTGAAGGCAATTAGACTTTGCAAAGTGCAGTGGCACCAGAGCTTGGTAAATGAAGTTAAAGCTTCAATTTGCAAAGAGTACCGAATCACGTGCGGGGAAAAAAAAAAACAGCATGTTTGCTTGCACATGATTGGGTGATGGAAGTCAGCAGATCTTCTGCTCATTTACTAAGCTCTGGAGCACCTGCACTTTACAAAATGCACACAGTCTATTTGCCTTTAGTAAATCAACCCCTATGTGTGAGCAAAAATCCCCCCCACAGGAACACTGAGCGCTAATCTGCATGCTTATCCCCTCTAAGTATAAATCCCCCTCCTCCCAGTACGAATCTTCCCCTTCTTCAAGCTGGTTATCATCCTGTCCTGTAAAATATAAACCTCTCCGAGGTTAAATCTCTCGTATTCTTTTGCTGATAATTCTCTTTCATTCGGCCATTTTTAGTTTCTTTTGTATTTCCAAGTCTGTAAATATTGAAGTTTCAGCGATCTTAAAGAGTAACTCCACCTTTATTGAGGAACCCTCCCCTTCTGGGTGATCTATGTACATTGCAGGGATTTTTGTAGCAGATTCCTACCTTAAGTTATTCTGAAGAAATAGCAGTTTGTTTGTCTGTGTCCATGTGCGGAGTGAACGTGAATGGGAAAGACTTTATAACTATCAGTCAGCTGCTGCACCTGCAGGGCTCTAATGAGGAAAGTGGCAGATGTGATTTCCCTTTGGGAGTATCTCACCAAGAATTAGATTTATGTTGCAGGGGATGCCCAAAATCTGGCTTGTACCTTAGTGTAGTCCTCTGGGAAAATCAGTCAGCTAGTCACGCAAGCAGGAAATTACATTTCTGTAAACAAGGCAGAGCTTCGTTCCGACAGGGGTGGGGGGATGGTTTTTCTTTCTCTGCTCTGCAGAGCACTTCCCTTAGTGAAAGAACCGCGCTGTGTACACAAACACTGGCTAGGCATACATTTAATCCTTTGATCGCCCCTGATGTTAACCCCTTGTGTGTCATTAGTACAGTGACAGTGCATATTTTTAGCAATGATCACTGTATTATTGTCACTGGTCCCCAAAAAGTGTTAGTTAGTGTCAGAATGTCCAACGCAATACTGCAGTCCCGCTATAAGTCGCTGATCGCCGCCATTACTAGTATAAAAAAAAAAATAATAAAAAAAATTCCAGCATATATCCCATATTTTGTAGATGCTATAACTTTTGCTCAAACCAATCAATATACACTTATTTGAAATTTTTTTTACCAAAAATATTTAATTTAAAATATTGAATTTATAAAGATATTTTATTTTAATTTTTTTTATTGGATATATTTTATAGCAGAAAGCAAAAAATGCTAAGTTTTTTTTTTTTTCAAAATTGTCGGTCATTTTTATGTTTATAATGCAAAAAATAAAAAACGCAGAGGTGATCAAATAGCACCAAAAGAAAAAGCTCTATTTGTGGGGAAAAAATGACATACATTGAATTAATGTACAGCATTGCATGACCGCGCCATTGTCAGTTAAAGTGACGCAGTGCTGTATCGCAAAAAATGGCCTGGTCATGAAGGGGGGTAAATCTTCCGGAGGTCAAGTGGATAAGGAAAGACATGCTTTGCTTCTCTATAAAGGGACTTAGAAAGGCATCAGAGTTCTTCATGGTAAAGTGACTTACATAAGAGCGGTAGGGTGGTGGGCTAGGGTTGCCACCGTTTCTTCAAGCCAAACCCGAACATATTAGCGGCCTGGGACACCTTTGGGTGCCCCAAGTAGAGTAGTAATGTGGTGCGCATAGCGTGCCGCAGCGAACAGTGGGTGTGGCCAAATTGCTCTGTCTGACAACATCACCCTGACACCCAGTGATGCCGAACTTGCCCCAAGACAGCCGCCTGCAGCTCCTGGGTGGCAACAGATTTGTGCGACTATCTTGGTTACTTGAGGAGCCACTGCCCGGTTTGAATAATGTGCCCTGGTTTCAGTCTGCCTGAAACCTGGACACATGATTCAAAACCCTGACTGTCCGGGTGAATCCTGGAGAGGTGGCAACCCTAGTGGTGGCCATAGTGGGCCTGATTGTGTACCATGTTAGTTGCCTGGCTGTTTCCGGCTTCAATGCTTTTGAGTCACAGAACCAGAACCACTACGCTCTTGATGAGTGTCAGAACCTCTCATCTACATATGAACGCACTGAAGCCAAGAAAGACCAGATCGTTACCATTTTCAGAGTAGAAATAGGCAATGGAAGCCCCCATACCTTTTCATGATGGAGTTGCTTTAAGATCACCAAGACTTAAAAAAAAAACACTAAAAGTTTCCAATAGAAACACAATTTGCTGATACTAATTTGCAATACTAAGTCAATAAACCAACTCCTACCCCCCCCCCCCCCCAGGTTCACCAAGTTCCTGAGAACCATAGCTGTCTTTATCCTTGTCTACTGGAAATAGACCTGAGAAGGGGATGGTTGAGTGTTTGAACTCTCAGGAAAGTCTCTAGGTGGTAAACACTCCTGTAACCACAGTGGCGCCTCTAAAGCCAACAAAGGATTTGGCCCGTCTATTGCAGAAGACAACACAGGCCCACCGCACGTCCCATCTAGGCAGTGAGCGATGGCCAACATAGGAGGCAGCCTGGACATGTAATCCTCAGACACATCATTTGTTTGAGCAGAGATTAGGACTCCAAAGTCCACATCCAATAAACACAGGAGCTCCACAACTCCAATGTTGAGAAGGTCCCACGGGGCAGCAGAGCCAAGATAAAAAACTAGCTTATGGTCCATTTGGTAATCTCATCTGATGCAATGTGGATTCATTTTATTGTAGTGTAAAAAAAAAAAAAAATAGTATTATGGATATTTTGTTTGAGAAGAAAAGGTCAAAATGCGAGCACTGGTTGAATATTCCAAGGTCGCAGTGCTCATATATTTTTAGTGCCCAAAATAAAATTCCTGCACACTGGAAACTAAACAGTGGGTACAATAAAAACTTGATTGAACCACAAAAACATACACATGGTCCTCCTCCAAAGAGAAGCTGGCCCTAAACCCTAATGCCCCGTACACACGGTCGGACATTGATCGGACATTTTTTCCGACGAATGTTGGCTCAAACTTGTCTTGCATACACACGGTCACACAAAGTTGTCGGAAAATCCGATCGTTCTGAACGCGGTGACGTAAAACACGTACGTCGGGACTATAAACGGGGCAGTAGCCAATAGCTTTCATCTCTTAATTTATTCTGAGCATGCGTGGCACTTTGTGCGTCGGATTTGTGTACACACGATCGGAAATTCCGACGTACTCCCGGCAAAGCAGATCCGCGCTGTAGCCGTCATTCGGCTATAGCGCGGATCTGAATCAGTTAAAGGCCACGGCCTACCTGAGTATTGTTGCTGACCATGTCCATCCCTTTATGACTACAGTGTCCCCATCTTCTGATGGCTCCTTCCAGCAGGATAATGCACCATGTCACAAAGCTCCAATCATCTCACCACTGGACAATGAGGTCCCTGTACTCCAATGGCCTCCACACTCACCACATCTCATCCAATAGAGAACCTTTGAGATGTGGTGGACCAAAAATCTCTGAGGAATGTTTCCAACACCGTGTTAAACCTATGCCATGAAGAATTAGGGCAGTTCTGAAGGTGGTCCAACCCCTGTACTATCAAGGTGTACCTAATAAAGTGGCCGGTGAGTGTATATCCAAGTATGCTTATTCAGAAGTGTTAGGATCAACTTTAGTTTTAGGGCACACTGACAGCTGCCACAATGAACAATGTCTCCCCATCATAAGATTCTTCCCTTATATTCTTTATATATTATTAATAATTTATTTAGATCAGGTCTCTTCTGCAGTTCTTTATAGAGAACTCTGGGCCATTCTCATCGCTCAGGAAGACCTCCAATGACCCCGAGACTCTCACAACATCTTCAGAAGTCGGATGACCTGCCAGGAAGGTTTTGGACTGCGGCAAAAAGTCAGACTCTCCTACGCCACGGATTTATCAAAATACCTGAATGCCAAGCTACACAAGTCTTTTATTTGGGCCGTTCTAATTAGAGACCCATCAATGAAAAGGTTTAGGAATTTTCCGCACGTCCCTTTGTACGGTCATACAATCCTCCTCACCAGGTGAGAACGACGGGATTGACATCTCCATCAAGGTCCAGACGGCCATTGATCTCTGCGCTCTTTTCTTCCTGACAGAGAGGAGTTAAATCAGTGCTGAACTTCAAGAGGAGAGGAGCAAAGAGTTGCCTCCAGCAACGGATCAATAGTGTACGGGGGAAGGGAAAAGATGCAGCTTGGTGCTTATTAGTGCAAGATCCGCCACTGATCAGCCTTTACACTACTCAGCAGCTGTGATAGGACTAGCATGCAAGGCAAGGCTAGACTGGTACTTGTAGTTCCTCCCAGGAATCCCAAGCAGCTGTAAACACCTCAACGCATTCCAAATATATTCACTAAGAGGTCCCGGACACAGTCTGGATAAGGTCTGTATTCCATTAGGAAGACAGTTGTGCACTTGAAAACTGGCACCTGGAAGAACAGAAGTTTCACTTATACATACAGTGATAGTACAAGGTTCCGTCACTATACAGAAAGGCTTCTTTACAGTAAGAGCAGTAATAATGTGGAAAGGACTTCCACAGGAGCTAGTACTAGCCATTAGCCAACTCAGAAGATATTTGTAAAACACAGAAAGTATAACTGGTCATTAATAATTATAGGTAATCACCCTAGAGATGCTGATCCAAGGAATATTCGATTGCCTTAGGGATTAGGAATGATTTTTTTTTTAGTAATAGAGAAAAATTGTACTATACGTACTGTATGTAAAGTGCTGTGGAAATTGTCAGTGCTATATAATTATCTGTAACACATAAATAAGGATTTTTTTTTTGCCTTCCTCTGGATCATCCACAGGTTTTAGGTTCCGTCAATGCATGAATTCAATGTATTTATTCTACTTTTTACCCTATGGGGGGATTTACTAAAACTGGTGCACACAGAGCCTGGTGCAGTTGAGCATGGTAACCAATCAGCTTCCAGGTTTTACTGTCAAAGCATAATTGAACAAGCTAAAGTTAGAAGCTGATTGGTTACTATGCACAGGGTTGTAAATCAACCCCTATATACAGTAACAATGAATGTTATAATAAACCAATCAGCTATAACATAACCACCCCACCTTATAATTAGTAGGCCCCCTTTTTTACCACCAAAACAACCCTGACCCATAGAGGCATGGACTCCACTAGACCCCTGAAGGTATGCTGTGGTATCTGGCACCAAGCTGTCAGTAGCAGATCCTTTAAGTCCTGTAAGTTGCAAGATGGGGCCTCCATGGATCAGAATAAACATACTGCATCCTGGTGCAACTCTTCTCGAGGTAAGTGACGCACCCGACCATCCACATTAAGTAAAAGAAAATGTGATTCATTAGAGCAGGCCACCTTCTTCCGTTTCTCCGTGGTCCAGTTCTGATGCTCACGTGTCCATTGTAGCACTTTTGGCTGTAAACACGAGTCAGCATAGGCACCCTGACCGGCCTACAGCTACACAGCCCCATACACAACACACTACGATGCTCTGTGTGTTCTGACGCCTTTCTATCAGAACCAGCATGAGCTTTATCACCAATTTGAGCTCCCATAGCTCTTATATTAGATCACATTACACAGGCCAGCCTCCCCCCCACACCTCCATCAATGAGCCTCTCCCCCACTTTCATCAATGAGCCTTCCCTCCCCACCTCCATCAATGAGCCTTCCCTCCGACCTCCATCAATGAGCCTTCCTCCGACCTCCATCAATGAGCCTTCCTTCCCTACCTCCATCAATGAGCCTTCCTTCCCTACCTCCATCAATGAGCCTTCCTTCCCTACCTCCATCAATGAGCCTTCCTTTCCTACCTCCATCAATGAGCCTTCCTTCCCTACCTCCATCAATGAGCCTTCCTTCCCTACGTCCATCAATGAGCCTTCCTTCCCTACGTCCATCAATGAGCCTTCCTTCCCTACCTCCATCAATGAGCCTTCCTTCCCTTCCTCCATCA
This sequence comes from Aquarana catesbeiana, assembly GCF_042186555.1. NCBI lineage: Eukaryota > Metazoa > Chordata > Amphibia > Anura > Ranidae > Aquarana > Aquarana catesbeiana. The sequence continues at coordinate 339,901,930 of NC_133330.1, read as the reverse complement.
ATGAGCCTTCCCTCCTCACCTCCATTACTGAGCCTTCCCTCCCCATCTCCATCAATGAGCCTTGGCCGCCCCACCTCCATCAATGAGCGTTTCCTCCCCATCTCCATCAATGAGCCTTCACACCCAAAATCCATCAATGAGCCTTGGGCCGCTCCACGTCCATCAACGAGCCTTCCCTCTTTACCTTCATCAGTGAGCCTTCCCTCCCCACCTCCATCAGTGAGCCCTCCCTCCTCACCTCCATCAATAAGCATTTACTCCCCATCTCCATCAATGAGCCTTCCATCCCCACCTCCATCAATAAGCCATCCCTCCCCACCTCCCATGAATGAGCCTTGGCTGCCCCCACCTCCATCAATGAGCCTTCCCTCTTCACCTCCATCAATGAGCCTTCCCTCCCTACCTCCATCACTGAGCCTTCCCTCCCTACCTCCATCACTGAGCCTTCCCTCCCCACCTCCATCACTGAGCCTTCCCTCCCCACCTCCATCACTGAGCCTTCCCTCCCCACCTCCATCACTGAGCCTTCCCTCCCACCTCCATCACTGAGCCTTCCCTCCCCACCCTCCATCACTGAGCCTTGGCCACCCATGACCCTGTTGCCACTTCACCGGTTTTCCTTCCTTGGGCCACTTTTGGTCGGTCCTGACCACTGCAGACCAGGAACATTCCACAAGAGCTGCAGCTTTGGAGTTGCTCTGACCCCATCGTCTGGACATTACAATATGGCCCTTGTCAGGGTCCTCAAATCTATACATTTGTCCATTTTTATCTGCTTTCCACACATCAACTTTAGGGACAACATGCTCACTTTGCTGCCTCATATATCCCACCCACTTTCAGGTTCCATTGTAATGTAACAAGATAATCAATGTTATTCACTTTATCTGTCAGTGGTCAGATTGTTATGGCTGATTGGTGAAGGTTTCCCGAGTGAAGACTAAAGCTTGTCAGCACATTTGATGACTTGACGAATGTAATTTGAAAGTGCATTAAAACTGCACTTGCGGTTAACGAACGCTTTTAGAATGAATGGACTTTCCCAAACAAAAACAGATTCACTGTTAGATTCTCGTTCATTTAAGCAAAAAAATTCCATCTTGCTCCTATGAATTTTCTCATCACTGTTGTTGAAAACGAATGTCAATTTGCCCCCACTAATGATTAAAAAAAAATGAAATGAACGTCTTAAAAACAAAAAAAATAAATAAATGAAAGTCTACTAGCGTTTGGCCAGCTTATTGATAGGTTAACCTGCAGCCAAGCAGCAGGGATAATGGAGCTCTGACAGCCACATCAAGCCTAAATACAATTTCTTCTTTTACTGGAGCGCCATGTCCGCGTGAGAAAAGGAGGATTAATTGGCTTGGAGGAAATATGACTACATGACTTAATGGCTGTGTCCTTCAGTCCATCTCATCCTTGAATTATTGAGCCACTTAGCGGAGACACTTCCTAAAGTTTCATGAGCGTGAAGAGCAGTTAATAAGCTGTGAATCAGACGCGGGTCATTATGTGCTCACCTGAAGGGAATCCAATCCATTTGTGACGGCGACACTACGGACCGGTAGAGCGCCAAACAAGACAATGGATACAATTATTTGTCTTTTCTTAATTGGATAATTCCGAGATACACCGACCTGTCACCTTCCAAAATCAGAGGAAGTAAACTAAAAAAAGGTTCACCAAAAAGGCGACCACAAACATTTTCACCGATTGAGGACTTTTCGTGTTCACCTTTTGGATGGCTTACTAATAGTGGAGTGCTTTTCACTTTATACATTTTTAATTTTTGATATTATACGACAGGGGTATTAAACTAAAATTCACAGGAGGTCCCATCAGTAAAAATTTTCTTCCAGCAGAGGTCTGAATTGCATGTTTGTGCCATGAGTCAGGTCCTTCACTTCACAGCCCCCCTCCTTTAATCCTGTTCTTCCCCTTTATATCACAGGCCCCCCCTTTACATCAACGTTTCCTATCACAGCAGTTTTATGAATCCCTCTTCACAGCGGTGTCCTCTGCCCCCCTTCACCCCCCACCCCCATTGATATCCTTTGCTCCCCTTCACATCGCAGGCCCCCCGCAGCTCTCGGCCCTCCTTTACATTACAGCACCTGCAGCTCTGACCCCTCTTTATATTACAGCATGCAGCATCTCCCCCCCCCCCTTTACATCACAGCATACTGCAGCTCTGCCCCCCCCCCCTTTACATCACAGCATACTGCAGCTCCGCCCCCCCCCCCCCCTTTACATCATAGCATCCTGCAGCTCTGCCCCCCCCTTACATCACAGCATCCTGTAGCTCTGGACCTCCTTTACATCACAGCATGCTGCAGCTCTGCCCCCCCTTTACATCACAGCATACTGCAGCTCTGCCCTCCCCCCCTTTACATCATAGCATCCTGCAGCTCTGCCCCCCCTTATATCACAGCATCCTGTAGCCTCTGGACCTCCTTTACATCACAGCATCCCTGCAGCTCCTGCCCCCCTTTACATTACAGCATCCTGCAGCTCTGCCCCTCCTTTACATCACAGCATCCTGTAGCTATGACCCCTCTTTACATCACAGCATCCTGTAGCTATGACCCCTCTTTACATCACAGCATCCTGTAGCTATGACCCCCCCCCCTTTACATTACAGCATCCCGGTAACTCTGGACCCCCTTTACATCACAGCATCCTGTAGCTGTGACCCCCCCCTTTACATCATAGCATCCTGTAGCTCTGCCCCCCCCCCCTTTACATAACAGCCCCTTGTAGCACTTGCCCCCATTTACATCACAGCCTCCTGTAGCTCTGGACCCCCTTTACATCACAGCCCCCTGTAGCTCTTGCCCCCTTTACAATACAGCCCCCTGCAGCTCTAGCCCCCCTTTAGATTACAGCCCCCTGCAGCTCTAGCCCCCCTTTACATCACAGCCTCATGTAGCTCTGGGCCCACCCTTTATAACACAGCCCCCAGTAACTCTTGCCCCCCTTTACATCACAGCCTCCTGCAGCTTTGCCCCCCCTTTACATCACAGCATCCTGTAGCACTGGACCCCCTTTACATCACAGCCCCCTGCAGCTATAGCACCCCTTTACCCCACAGCCTCATGTAGCTCTTGCCCCCCTTTACATTACAGCCCCCTGCAGATCTGTTCCCCCTTTACATCACAGCCCCCTGCAGATCTGTTCCCCCTTTACATCACAACCCCCTGCAGATCTGTTCCCCCTTTACATCACAGCCCCCTGCAGATCTGTTCCCCCTTTACATCACAGCCCCCTGTAGCTATGCCCAGTCCTTCACATTATAGCTCTGCCTCTTTCCTACCTTCCTCGGGCACACAGCGCAGGAGGCACAGCAGCACTAGAGGGGGGTGGGAGCTGGAGCTAATTTTCATATTAGCAAGCTGGTGATTGGTTGCCAGGACTGCAGAGCAGTAATCGGCTCTTGCAGCTCCTGCTCCTACCCTCCCATCTAGTGCTACTGTGTCTCCCAAATTGTGTGCAAAACTGTTCTTCCTCCCGCTCCCAGCTTTGCTGTGATCATAAGAGCAACAGAGGCAGGGAGGAAAATTTTGCTCCTAAACGGCAGCACTGCAGAGGTCCGGATGGGACAGTGACTCAGTCCAGATCTGGACCGCGGTTTTGTATGCCATTTACCTTTTATATACAGCTTCTCGGTTTAGCATACATTGTAATTTCAATTCATGCATGTGGAATATCATGTAATAGTGGGTGGGCATAATGCATGGCAGTATTGGGTTTTGTTTTATGCACTTTATATTACTACAAGCTTCTAACTTCAGCTTATTCAATTAAGCTTTGACAAAAAAGAAAAAGAAAAAGGAAGCTGATTGGCTGCCACGCACAGCTGCACCAGATGTTGCACTCTCCAGTTTTAATAAATCAACCCTAGAGTTTTTATTTTGTGGTTGGCGCTTCAGACCGCACAGACCATCGAGTGAATATTACAACACAACAAATGAGTAATCACTGAAATAAATCCAACATTTCTTTAAGAGGCGAACATCTTCTGCTACATAATACATTCATTTCCACCGTCTACAAATGATTTTCAATTACAGGAGACGCGGATCGGACACAATGTAGCGGTAGGAGTAGATGTGATGCGACACTCCTTGCACAGCTAATTATACGGAAGTGTGCAGCCCCGGCACTTGTCACAAGCCCGGCTCCCGGACCTGGATTTTCACACCATGCCATTAATACATTCGTTAATTAAATAGATGTGAAATACGTTCCCGCTGACGCTCGTTACGGTACACGGTTGCGTGTTCAGTAGCTAGCGGGGTGTGCAGAGGTGCAATTCCCACTTAAGAAGAGTAATGTTGCAGCTAATGAAGATCTCTGTTTACTGTCAGAACCAGAAGGATTGTGCCAACAGAGTGCCTTTAAGATTGCAAAATGACAGTTTTTCAAAATAAAAGGGGGATTTAGTAAAAATGCAGAATCTGGTGCAGCTGTGCAGGGTAGACAATCAGCTTCTAACTTCAGTTACATTTTGGCAATAATGTTTGGAAGCTGATTGGTTTCTATGCAGAGCTGCACCAGAATTTGCACTCTCCAGCTACTGTAAATAACCCCCACAGTGACAAGAGAACAGAGGGTAGCAGGACTGTAGGTAACTTATCTCCAGGGGGAATGGGGGTGCGGTGGGCACCTAGAGATGAACTGTGGGTGTGTCAAAATTGAATAGTGGGAAGGGCTTAAAACTTGACCCTACTCACCTTGCACACATATGGCACAGTCCTTGTACCAAAAAATAATACTCTTTAACTACTATGTTACAGGAAAGGGGTCAGGCATGCATAAAACAAAAGAGTACAGGGGTCATGAGCGTGTAATGTACAGAGTACAGGGGTCATGAGCGTGTAATGTACAGAGTACAGGGGTCAGGAGTGTGTAATGCACAGAGTACAGGGGTCATGAGCGTGTAATGTACAGGGGTCATGAGCGTGTAATGTACAGAGTACAGGGGTCATGAGCGTGTAATGTACAGAGTACAGGGGTCAGGAGTGTGTAATGCACAGAGTACAGGGGTCATGAGCGTGTAATGTACAGGGGTCATGAGCGTGTAATGTACAGAGTACAGGGGTCATGAGCGTGTAATGTACAGAGTACAGGGGTCATGAGCGTGTAATGTACAGAGTACAGGGATGAGGAGTGTGTAATGTACCGAGTACAGGGATGAGGAGTGTGTAATGTACCGGGTACAGGGATGAGGAGTGTGTAATGTACCGAGTACAGGGATGAGGAGTGTGTAATGTACAGAGTACAGGGATGAGGAGTGTGTAATGTACAGAGTACAGGGATGAGGAGTGTGTAATGTACAGAGTACAGGGATGAGGAGTGTGTAATGTACAGAGTACAGGGATGAGGAGTGTGTAAAGTACAGAGTACAGGGGTCATGAGCGTGTAATGTACAGGGGTCATGAGTGTGTAATGTACAGAGTACAGGGATGAGGAGTGTGTAATGTACCGAGTACAGGGATGAGGAGTGTGTAATGTACCGAGTACAGGGATGAGGAGTGTGTAATGTACAGAGTACAGGGATGAGGAGTGTGTAATGTACAGAGTACAGGGATGAGGAGTGTGTAATGTACAGAGTACAGGGATGAGGAGTGTGTAATGTACAGAGTACAGGGATGAGGAGTGTGTAAAGTACAGAGTACAGGGATCAGCAGTGTGTAATGTACAGAGTACAGGGGTCAGTAGTGTGTAATGTACAGAGTACAGGGATGAAGAGTGTGTAAAGTACAGAGTACAGGGATCAGCAGTGTGTAATGTACAGAGTACAGGGATCAGCAGTGTGTAATGTACAGAGTACAGGGATCAGTAGTGTGTAATGTACAGAGTACAGGGAAGGAGGAGTTTGTAATGTACAGAGTACAGGGATCAGGAATGTGTAATGTACAAAGTACAGGGGTCAGAAGTGCATAATACAAAGAGTGCAGGAGTCAGGAGTGTGTAACGCAAAGGCTGCAGGGGTCAGCACTATGTAACGCAAAGAGGGGTCAGGAGTGCACAATGCAAAGAGTTTAGGGGTCAGGAGTATGTAACGCAAAGAGTGCAGGGGTCAGGAGTGCGGAAGGCAAAGAGCTTATGGATCAGGAGTGCGTAATGCAAAGAGCTTAGGGGTCAGGAGTGCGTAATGCAAAGAGCTTAGGGGTCAGGAGTGCGTAAGGCAAAGAGCTTATGGATCAGGATTGCGTAAGGCAAAGAGCTTAGGGGTCAGGAGTGTGTGACGCAAATAATTCAGGGGTCAAGAGTGTGTGATACAAAGAGTGCAGGAGTCAGGAGGTTGCGACACACAGAGTACAGGGGTCAGGAGTACACATAGAACAGAGAACATAGAACAACAGGAGTATATAACGCACGGGTTAGTATATGTAGTACAACAAATTTCCTCCCTCCCCCAGTACGGATTTACCCCTCAGTAGAGATAAACCCCCTGCATGAAACCCATTCACCAGACCGGGCAGTTCTGAGTGAGCTCTGTGAGGGGCAGTTCTCCCTCAATTATGCTGTGTGACAAGGGATGAGGAGAAGATATACAGAGCCTCCCCTCTTTGAACTGCCCCTGCCCGTTTCTGTCTTGACAGGTGGAAGGAGTAGTTGCTGCAAAACTTCAGATGCACACTCCACACTGCTAGCCACAGTCCTGAGAATGCCCTAGGGGTGGGGGCTTGGGTTTGAACCCCCCTATCCACCTCCCTTATCTATGCCCCTGTAGGGTAGGTGACATTTTTACAAAATCATTTTGTGGAGAGCACTGATGAGATGTACCCTTCACAAGATCTGCAATTTTCAACAATCATCAGAAACCATGACATTGTATTTTGAGGAATATAGCAGATCCTGTGGTTTAGGAGGTCAGGATTTATAATGCAGTTACAGTTGCAAGCTTGAAGAATGACCCTTCATGAAAAGTGACAGTTCATATCTGTCAGGATGGTACATCTGGAATGTCACGGCCAATATTTGGGATTCATATCCGGGTTGCTGGTGGGGCCACAATGAAGAGCGCTCCATACGACCTTCTTCAGTACAAAGTGTGGATTTGATTTATGGACTCTCTCAGCAGAACGAGATCTTATGTTTTATAGTGTGGTAGACCCCCATTGTCTATGTCCCATGTGGAATCCGATGTCAGAAAGGAGAGAACTGGAATGGGATTGGTTTGATATATTATCTGTGATTTCTCTAATGTCGAACACATTGCTACTGCCACCCCCCCTCCCCCGAGTCTTTTATTTGTATGCCTTTGAACCCTGTACTTAGTAAAAAGCTGCATTTTATAATATTTATGGCCATGTTCACAGATCTCTGGTTTATAGTGCCCTATAAGTAATTGATTTCAAGGTGACATATGGTCATGCATTTTTTGGACAGATGGCATTTAAACAGAATGTCTCAATATGGCAAATGCTACAGTATACACATACATTGAAAGCTATGGTGTACTTCCAATCTGGTGGTAACACTTTGGGAAAGCACCTTGCCCATTATGAGGGGTTCCCACCATCCCTGTGCTGAGTCCCCGGGTCTGTACACCCGCTGTGTCCATTATGAGGGGTTCCCACCATCCCTGTGCTGAGTTCCCGGGTCTGTACACCTGCTGTGCCCATTATGAGGGGTTCCCACCACACCTGAGCTGAGTTCCCAGATCTGTACACCTGCTGTGCCCATTATGAGGGGTTCCCACCATCCCTGTGCTGAGTTCCTGGGTCTGTACACCTGCTGTGCCCATTATGAGGGGTTCCCACCATCCCTGTGCTGAGTTCCTAGGTCTGTACACCTGCTGTGCCCATTATGAGGGGCTCCCACCATCCCTGTGCTGAGTTCCTGGGTCTGTACACCCGCTGTGTCCATTATGAGGGGTTCCCACCATCCCTGTGCTGAGTTCCCGGGTCTGTACACCTGCTGTGCCCATTTTGTGGGATTTGCACTGTTGCAGCATCCAGCACATGCCAGGTGAAGGGTTGACTCAGGCGCCACCTATAAATAAAATTTCCCTTTTGTGTGGACTGCCCATTATTTTGTGAATTGCTGTACATTCTTGTACTCTTGTTTTGGTGACAAATCCCCCTTCAGCTACTTCCATCAGCACATTAATTGTCCGTACAGATTGTTCCGTGGTCCAGTTACAAGTCTCTGCAGCACATTACAGATTGACAGCGAACGACCTGCGATAAAATAATACAATGTAATGTTTATGTGCTCCCTACTCCACGCACAACTTAATGAGGGCAGGAGGCGTCTGGAGCCTCGTGTCTCAGCACAGGACGATGTGACCCCTGGACAGGTGCCCCAGACACCTCACCGGCCACTTATCACCGACTGCCATGTGCTCATTAGTACCATATGTGGAGCTATAAATACAGATATTCCTCACTAATTCTTATTTACATGAGAAATACATCTGATTAATAAGAGGCGGCGAGCGAAAAGGTCGCACAGAGGCGACCGGAGAAAAATAAACATGGAAATGAAGAGGACACAAAACAAACATTATGTAAAAGAGGAACAAAAGTGGGGAAAGGTTGGCAGAGATAAAGGCGGTATAGTTGGGGGGCATTAGCAGATGCATGGGGGTGCCATTAACAATTAAAAACTCCGCTGCATTTCTGCTAAGGGCAGCGCATTTCTGTGCTTGCCGGAAAATCATGCGATTCTGCATGCATTTCCAACGCGCACAAATGTGAACGTAGCCTTGGTATTTAATAATCTCTGATGTAGCAGCGATCGAGTCACCACAGCATAAAGAGGACCGATCACCACGCAGAGTCGCTGTTTTGGTAAGTCTGGCCTTTTAATCGCACAGCGAGTTTGGGAGTACCGCACGTGTATGCATGCAGTGCGGGTTTCAGGGATGGCGAGCCGGCACACAAGCGGTTAAATCTTTATTGTGAGCTCGGGGATGCCGGTGAGAAGAGACAGAGACGGGGGAACAGATGGAAGATGTACCCAGGGCATCAATTATTAAGTACAGGCAGAAGATGCAGCAGAGCTCAGAGACAGAAAGCGGATCCGCCTCTAATGCTCCGGATTTTATTACACATCCCGCTAAAAAAAAAAAAAAGAGCAGAAAAAGAGGCTTCTCTGGCTGGGGGGGGCGGGGGGGCCGGGACCCCAGAGAGACTGTGCCTGGTATCAGGTGTTCTTCATTTCATTATCTTTATGAATAAACAGGGGATGAGATCACGGAAAACAATAACAGCTCCAAAGACAGTGATTTGGGTTTCCAACACTCCTCCACCCAGAACCGCGAGAATTCAATTATTTACGCCCCAAAAAACAATTAGTGGCACAACATTATAGTAGGGCAGAGTGCAACATTTATACTAGTGTGATCAATAAATGATTCCCAACGCATGCTCGTGGGCAGAGGGGGATATTGGGGTTGCACACTCTGTACACGGTGCACCCCTAAACCCTGCACTTTGTACACAGCACACCCCTAAACCCTGCACTCTGTACACAGCACACCCCTAAACCCTGCACTCTGTACACAGCACACCCCTAAACCCTGCACTCTGTACACAGCACACCCCTAAAACCTGCACTCTGTACACAGCACACCCCTAAAACCTGCACTCTGTACACAGCACACCCCTAAAACCTGCACTCTGTACACAGCACACCCCTAAACCCTGCACTCTGTACACAGCACACCCCTAAACCCTGCACTCTGTACACAGCACACCCCTAAACTCTGCTCTCTGTACACAGCACACTGCAGAACTCTACACTCTTTATGTAACACAGTTTTGAAACCTGAACTAAGTATGTAGCGCACCTGAACGCTGCACTCTGTACAGAGTGCACCCCTAAACCCTGCATTCTGTACAGAGTGCACCCCTAAACCCTGCATTCTGTATATGATGCACTACTGAACTCTGTACCCAGCAAACTCATAAACCCTGCATTCTGTACAGAGCATACATCTAAACCCTACATTATGTACAGAGCATACCCCTAAACCCTGCATTCTGTATATAATGCACTTCTGAACTCTGCACCCAGCACGCTCCTAAACCCTGCATTCTGTACAGAGCACACCCCTAAACCCTGCATCCTGTACAGAGTGCACCCCTAAACCCTGCATTCTCTATATAATGCACTTCTGAACTCTGCACCCAGCACACCCCTAAACCCTGCATTCTGTACAGAGCGCACCCCTAAACCCTGCATTCTGTACAGAGCGCACCCCTAAACCCTGCATTCTGTATATAATGCACTTCTGAACTCTGCACCCAGCACGCTCCTAAACCCTGCATTCTGTACAGAGCACACCCCTAAACCCTGCATCCTGTACAGAGTGCACCCCTAAACCCTGCATTCTCTATATAATGCACTTCTGAACTCTGCACCCAGCACACCCCTAAACCCTGCATTCTGTACAGAGCGCACCCCTAAACCCTGCATTATGTACAGAGCGCACCCCTAAACCCTGCATTCTGTACAGAGTGCACCCCTAAACCCTGCATTCTGTACATAATGCACCCCTGAACTCTGCACGCAGTGTAATTCTGAACTCTGCACTCAGTGTGTAGTGCACTCCTGAACCCTGCACTCTAAAAATATAGCGTACCCCAGATACAACCGGCCTTTTGAGGGCAAAGATACTGCTGATGCGGACAGTGACGAAATTGAGTTTGGCACCCCTGGTATAGGGTGTTAGCTTACCTTTCCATTCTTTTCTGAAACGGTGAACCGAGGACTGGTTCACACCAGAATCGCACACCGTGTTCCGGTGTGATTCCCATTCAGAACATGGGAAAAGTAGTGCATGCATTAAAAACACATATCATGCAATTTGGTGGCAGAAAACATACTGCAATTACAATCTGCGTTGGAGTCCCTTTAACATTACATCGGAACCCGCAGCAGATCCCACACTGCGTTCTGGTATGGACCGGCCCTTGCACTTTTAAACAATGATGTTTCTGCTTTTCCACCGCACTGATTTTCTATTTACTTTGGTCTGTTTATGTTTTATAGCCTTGACACATTTATTACTAGTTTTGATATTTTTTGCTACGCTTTGTTTATTACTCGTAAACTATATTCATTGTGACACACTTTGTTATCTTTCCTTGTTGTTACTTTTATGATTTGCTTCCTGCTATGATGATTAGATGTAACTAGTTTTGTTATTTATTGTTACCTTTCATTTATACTTTTGATCACATTATTACCTGTAACAACGTAGTTTTGATTCCCTTTGTTGTTATTTTTATGTTGGTGTTTTTCCACTCGCTATTATTATCACCTGTTACATACAAGTTCTATTTTCTTTCGCTGTTGCTATTCCGTTACTTTTTATTTATTTTGTATACACTATTATTACTTCTTTATAACTAAAGAGGTTCTCAGCACCCACAGAAAAAAAAAAAAAACAGCAATCTTAAGTGGATTTCGAGAAGGACGATCCTTCTTTGCGCCTTGCGAGTTTCGCCGCACAGGTTCCATCGGCGGAACAGGCCGCCCCCGGCACGAACGTTGGGCCTTAATAGCCAGCAGTTTAGTCATCTGTGGCGAGCAGAATTGATATTTTACAATCTGCTTCCTGGCGCTGTCATGATACAAAAGTATCGATTTTACTCTCCGTGTGAAGTTGAGGATGCGCAGCGAATCGTTGTGAAGCGGGAGAAATATACATCACCGCACTCAGCTTTTCGGAAAAGATAAGAAAATGGAGGTTACAGCAGAAACTGATAAAAAAAAAAAAAAAAACGAGATTCCCATTTCCAGAGGCGCCGCAGCTCCTCGTGCCACAGGTTATCACCCCCATCGCCAGGTTACGCCGGGAAAGATGCAATTGCTTGAAGTGTCCGCCGCTTGACGCTGAACCTAGATCGTCGTTTAAAAGATCTGGGGAAGCGTCTGGGGCAACCGAGTCCTATCTATCTACCGGGACGCCTGGCTAAGTCGTTTCCGCAAAGAATTAAAATGAAATAAGCCATTTCCCGGTCTGGTGGTGGAGCGCGCCCTCTTGAACTCGCTATCTGAATCTTCCGCCCGGCTATGTTATTATCCCCCTCCAGGTAAAACGTTTATCGCTCCTGCATCAGATTTCACCTTGAACTGAGGAACTGCTTAACAAACATTTATCAGTCGTCTGCTCGCCTTCCAACACGAGGGGCGGGATACGCTCACCGAGGAGATCACAATAATGTTCTTAAAGCCGGCTAAATGATTTCAAGATAAACACGCCAGTGTAATCAGCTTAATGTGATCAATAGAAATCTTCCATCTTAAAGTGAATCTTTTAGTTACTTTACAAGTCTTCATGAATAAAATTCCCGACATGTCACAATATACAGCAACCGTATCAGAAACGTTCATGGGCTCCTGAGAAAGGTAATGCACTGGGGCCCCTACCAGGAAGACGGTGACCTGTGGCATGCGTAGCGTGCCACGGCCAAAGGTGGGTGTGGTTAAATCGTTCTACATATCATGTGAGGCTTTTTAGTCCGATTAGAAATTTTAGTCAGATACAACTTTTTTTTTTACATTTTTTTATTTTAATATTTAATTAATGTTAATTAAATAATTTTAAAATCAAGGGAAAAAAAAAAAAACAAAAAAACATAAAATGTGTCCTCGGGAAGGATGTTTACACAATTTTCCTACAGCTACCATGGTGGGTTCTTAATAATTGGCCAATTATGATTTTATTTTATTAGTTGGATAGTGGGTTGTACGTTCTAGAATAGTTTATAAGTGTTTAATATATATATATATATATATATATATATATATATAATTTAAGAAGCAACAAAAAATAAAAGCCAGACTGAGCTCAACCTCAATGTGCAAAATTATAATGCATCTAATATTATATATATATATATATATATATATATATATATATATATATATATATATATATATATATATATATATATATATATATATATATAAAATAATTTTAAAAATATATATACATATATAATATTTTTTTTTCACAAGAAAATATATAAAATATATAGTTCTGCACATTGAGGTTAAGCTCAGTCTGGCTTTTATTTTTTGTTGCTTCTTAAATATTTTTTTTTACATTTTTTTCAACAATGCTGTTGGGGGGGGTCTTTGGTGAGTTATCAGGGGTCTAAACAGACCCCTAAAATCTCATTTTTGAGACCTAGAAAGGGACTGAGGATACATATTCCCCAGTTTCTTTCTGCAGCCTCAGCTGCACTGCAGATGAATGAACACTAGGCAGAGGCTCCTGTTTATTCACAGAAATCTCATCCTAGGCAAAGTCACTGACTGGATCCAGGCCATCTTTTTGCACGGACAACCTTGGGCACTGCCCTGGGGCCCCTGATGCATGGGGGGCCCCTTGTATTTTCCCCGAGCTGGGCAAATTGCATGTGGATATGGCGGGTAATCAGTGCGCGGGGGAAGGAAATACATTAGTACCTTGGATTATGAGCATAATTCGTTCTAGAAGCAGGATTGTAATCGAAAGCACTGGTATATCAAAGCGAGTTTCCCCCATAGGAATCAATGGAAACTCAGATAATTCAATCCAGTGGCACTGCTAGTGTATGCAGTACCGTATGTGGCCAGAGGTGGTCAGAGACACTTGGGAACCGAGTGTCTCCAAGAGTCACCAGAGCCCCCGCACCTCTGGCCACATGCGGTACTGCACACCCCAGAGGCTTGAATCCTGATCGTCTTGTGAAATAACGCTCTCAAAGTCAGGATTGAGTCAGGATTAAAAAAAAAAAAAAAGCTTGTATTGCAAAACGCTTGTAAACCGCATTACTCCAAAGCCAAGGTTTTACTCTGACTGGAACCAATCTTTTGTGGCTCACCCTGCAGCTGGCTTTCAGTTGCTGCAGGGTGAGCCACAAAAGATTGGGTCCAGTTATTTCCCCCATCCGTGCACTGATCACCTGCTCTATACACATTCCATTTTTCCCTGCTCGTGGGGGGGTGGATGAGGAAATGCAGGGCCCCCCCTTGCACCTGGGGCCCCTGGGTAGTGCCCTGAGGAGCCAATGCAAAAAGGCGGCCCTGGAACCAGTCCGTGACTTTGCATAGGATGAGATAATATCATTGGTCTGCTGCAGGCAGGAGGAAGCATTTCCTCAGTCTCTGCTCCCCCCCCAGCGGTCACACTGCAACATTGAAGCTTTGTAACAAGCTGCAAGCTCTGAGGAAGAAGGGACTTTCCCTTCGAAACGCGTCAGTAGGCAGTGATCCCTGTGATTTCCTCCGTGATCTTTGGAGAGTTTTGTTCATCTCTGACTGAATGCTGCTGTTTGATAACTATTCATGTTGCAAGAACTCTACAATTGTTTGTGAGTAGTTTTCTTTTATTACTTTTAATAAATACATATCCAAAGGATAATGCACAAGGCTGGTGCGCCCCTTCATTTTTTTTTATATCTTTAGCTTTGTAACAAGTCACAAGGTGAAAGGGGAAATGAATGTGGGGTACTTAGGTGAGCCAATAAAAAATAAAAAGTTCAGGATCATCATTGTCATGATGGTGTTCTCTTGTTGTGCAAAGAGAAGGCGGGGCAGTGACACGGTGTGGAGGACTGTAGGCTTTAATATAGCACAGCAGGGGTGGTGGTGGTGGTGGGGGATCATGTAAAACCAAGAGCATCCCTCTCCAGGGGTAGGCAATCTCCAGCCCTCCAGTTGTTGTGGAACTACAAGTACCATAAGGCATTGCGAGATTCTGACAGCCACAAACTAGACTGCCAGTGCAGAGGCATGATGGGACTTGTAGTTCTGCAACAGCTGGGGGACTGAAGTTTGTCTACCCCCCTGCACTTCCTATATAAGTTTGTATTCAGAGGTTTGACTAAACTTGTCCTTTTAAGTTAAATTGTCCTTTTAAGTTAAATTGTGGGGGAAAAAAAAAAACAATGAATGCAACTTTATTCATTGAAAATGCTACACTTAAATGTAGCATTTTGAATGAATTTTGAATGAATTTTAAAGCAGCTCGTATAAGTACATGAATCTATTTTGATGTCAGCTTCCCGTATTTCCCTGCTTAGTAGGACTGCACAAGCACAATAGAATGGAGTAGGCAGGGGGCGCCATCATTGGCTGCAATCACAAGACTGGCTGAACAGAATCCCAATCTTTTGGCAGTTCCCATCAATGTATTTCAGATATCTCTGCCCGCCGGGGGTTCAGCTTTCAGCCTCAGTGTTGTTGTCAGCAGTGGCGTCGCTAGGGGGTGGCTTTTGGGGCTATAGCCCCGAATCTAGGGCCCATACCCCCGAGTCTCTGCAGGGGTCCCCAAGGGGAGGGGAGGCTCTCTGGGGACCCTGATGTAAGTGGGGGGCCCTCTGGGGACGCTGATTCAAGGGGGAGGCTCTCTGGGGACCCTGATGCAAGGGGGAGGCTCTCTGGGGACCCTGATTTTAAGGGGGAGGCTCTCTGGGGACCCTGATTTTAAGGGGGAGGTCTCTGGGGACCCTGATTTTAAGGGGGAGGTCTCTGGGGACCCTGATTTTAAGGGGGAGGTCTCTGGGGACCCTGATTTTAAGGGGGAGGTCTCTGGGGACCCTGATTTTAAGGGGGAGGTCTCTGGGGACCCTGATTTTAAGGGGGAGGTCTCTGGGGACCCTGATTTTAAGGGGGAGGTCTCTGGGGACCCTGATTTTAAGGGGGAGGTCTCTGGGGACCCTGATTTTAAGGGGGAGGTCTTTGGGGACCCTGATTTAAGGGGGAGGTCTTTGGGGACCCTGATTTAAGGGGGAGGTCTCTGGGGCCCCTGATTTAAGGGGGAGGCTCTCTGGGGAGCCTAATGTAAGGGGGGCTCTCTGTGAACCCTGATGCAAGTGGGGGGCTCTCTGGGGACCCTTATGCAAGGGTGAGGCTCTCTGGGGACCCTGATTTTAAGGGGGAGGTTTCAGGGGACCCTGATTTAAGGGGGAGACTTTCTGGGAACCCTGATGCAAGGGGGAGGCTTTCTGGGGATATATACACACACACGTATATTACTGTATATACATGTGTATGCCACTTTCTTTACTACGCTGCTATGGGTTCTAGCCCCAGATCTTTTGTAGACCTAGAAAGGGCCCTGGTTGTCAGTAACAAATTCTCGCAGGTTTTGCGTGTTCGGATTTGGGAAGAGCGCGGCGGTCACTGACACCCATCACGTATATCTCACGCTCGCCTCTCTAATTGGAGACGCCAGTTTTCAGGGAACCAACAATAAATGTGAAGGTGAACTGACAATCTTCGCCGTCCTCCATCTGGATTCTCATTTAAGGCTCTCGGCGTCTCGCCGTGTATTAATCAGCGTTAATGTCCACAAAACAATTGCGCTCTCATTCCGCAAACAAAGAACAAAAGTGATTATTGATTAATCAGCGCTATAAATAACATGTCCAGATAAAACTGGAAATTAAGCAAATAATGATTTCTTTCTTGTTTTCAATTTTTTTTTTTTTTTTTTGAAGGCCACACAGGAAATTAAATCCGCGTTCGCTTTGCTTTTATTCTCGGCGGCTTTTGTCTGACGTGCGGGCAATCAGAAATGACCAGTAACTCATTTTTAAACTGGGAATAATAATACCCATTGTGAAGCCTCGGAGGAAATTACACCGGTAATGTTGTCAGCCTAAAACCAGCCAAGAATTCACTTCTTTTCTACTAGTCTTCAGCCGAGCGAAGAAAGCGGCTTCTTAGGACGCGTCTCATCGGACGCGGGGAGATTCTGGCCATATTTTGGGCACGTGGAGCAATGGCTTCATTAGAAAGAGAATCATAAGACCAACCTGACTACACCAGCATCTCCAAGTTTTGGGGAAGAAAGGAATTATGGGTAAAGCACAAAAGTAGCTGCCATGATGGATCAAGAGCTTCAGGGCCCGTGTCAATGGGCTTATGGACATACTGTATGTGTATGGCCAGGACAAGGTCATCCCGTGTCTAGGGCAGGGGTCTCCAAACTACGGCCCGCAGGCCGAATGTGGCCCTTTGCTTGCCTTTATCCGGCCCTTGGGGCATTATTCCTCCCACTGATATCACCAATGATGGGGCATTATTCCTCCCACTGATATCACCAATGATGGGGCACTATTCCTCCCACTGATATCACCAATGATGGGGCATTATTCCTCCCACTGATATCACCAATGATGGGGCACTATTCCTCCCACTGATACCAATGATGGGACACTATTCCTCCCACTGATACCAATGATGGGGCACCATTCCTCCCACTGATACCAATGATGGGGCACTATTCCTCCCACTGATACCAATGATGGGGCACTATTCCACTGATATCACCAATGATGGGCACTATTCCTCCCACTGATACCAATGATGGGGCACTATTCCTCCCACTGATACCAATGATGGGGCACTATTCCTCCCACTGATACCAACGATGGGGCATCATTCCTCCCACTGATACCAATGATGGGGCACTAATCCTCCCACTGATACCAATGATGGGGCACCATTCCTCCCACTGATACCAATGATGTGGATGTATTCCTCCCACTGATACCAATGATGGGGCACTATTTCTCCCACTGATACCAATGATGGGGCACCATTCCTCCCACTGATACCAATGATGGGGCACTATTCCTCCCACTAATACCAATGATGGGGCACCATTCCTCCCACTGACATCAATGATGGGGCACTATTCCTTCAACAGGGCGCGATTACTCCCATAATACCAAAGACGAGGCATTTTCTACTCCCAGTAGCCATAGTCTGGCTCTCCAAAGGTCAAAAAGGTATGTGAAACATGCACAGAATGCACCTTTACAACACCGAATTCTAGTGTGAATGGACCCTACAGCTTCACTAGCTGTCTCTATATGAAAATATTTATGTACAATAATTCATATTTCAATATTTCATATTTATCTGCCTAAGGGCCTGTTCACTCTTGAAGGCAGTGTGGGAAAGACTCATTTCCGTGTGCGATTCCCACACTGCCCTTGCGCGGCGTGGGTGGGTGCGATGAATTGTTAATGGCACCCTGAATGCCTCTGCCAGGTTTAGAGTGCTTTGCAAACTGCAGTTTTATGCAGTTTGGTGGGGCGAGATTTCAAAAAGTAAAACATGATCTACTCTTTGCATGTTCCTGTGCATTTGGCAGCACTGAAATAAATGAGCTGTCAAAAAAACAAGGACCAGCCGCCGTCATTATACGGCAGGTCGGCTCTCTCTCCTGGGCGAATGGCCGTAGGTGTGCCTTGGCCGCTTTAAGAGCGATAGGGGGCGTGCGTGCCCGCGTCCGCCGGCCACCCGCGATCGCTCCACAGAGAGCCAGAACGGGGATCTGTCAATGTAAACAGACAGGTCACCGTTCTGACAGGGGAGGAGAGACAGATCTGCTTTTCCTAGTGATTAGGAACAGCGATCTCTCTCATCCTCCAGTCAGTCCCCTCCCCCCACAGTTAGAAACACCTCCCAGGAAACACATTTAACCCCTTGATCGCCTCCTAGTGTTAACCCCTTCCCTGACAGTTACATTTACACAGTAATCAGTGCATTTTTATAGCACTGATCACTGTAAAAATGTCAGTGCTCCCAAAAATGTGTCAAAAGTGTCCGATCTGTCCGCCGCAATGTCGCAGTCCCGCTAAAAAATCGCAGATCGCCGCCATTACTAGTAAAAAGAAAAAAATAATAATAAAAATGCCATAAATATATCCTCTATTTTGTAGACGCTATAACTTTTGCGTAAACCAATCAATATACACTTATAGCGATTTTTTTTTTTTTATATAGAATATATAGAAGAATATAGAAGAATATATTTTTATATAAAATATATAGAAGAATACATATTGGCCTAAACCGATAAAGAATTTTATTTATTTTTTTTTGGATATTTATTATAGCAAAAAATAAAAAATAGTTTTTTTTTTTTCCAAAATTGTCGGTCTTTTCTTGTTTATATATTTTGTTTGGGAATAGCGTTGCACGACTGCGCAGTTAAAGTGACGCAGTGCCCTATCGCAAAAAATAGCCTGGTCATTAAAGGGGGCAAATCCTTCGGGTTCTTAAGTGGTTAAAAAAAAAAAGAGGAAATCAAAGAGAAAAAAAAATCAACATTAATGCCCTCTAAATAACAACCCCCCCCCCCCCCCCTCTTTGAATCTGAGGTTAGTAATATTCTATGATATTCAGAACATTGGCTTTTTAACCCGTTTTGTGGATCTAAAGTCGGACAGAAGGAGAAAAAAGAAAAATCACTTTTAGCGGGTCTCAGAGACGCGTGAAGGTAGACGGGTCACCCCGATATCCCTCGCCGTACGCTGGAAGATAAGTCAGTCGTGACATTTTCAGGTAATTGATTCTTTCACATTTCTAAAAAGGCACAAGTGTCTGATGTGGCCACCTCTGACAGACAACCGGGTCAGCGGCTCTCGGTGCGATCAGACGCCATCCACCGTGTTTGCTGATTACAGGAGGGAAAGGTTTGCCTCTGCTGGGATGGGGAGTAAAATCTCAGCTGCTTGCAAACTGTATTTAAATAAGCCGAACAGAATAACGGGAAGAATGTTCTAGGAAAATGCGAAAAGGCTACATAGTTAGTCAGGTTGAAAAAAGACACAAGTCCATCTAGTTCAACCATAAAATAAATAAAAAACATCATACAACCCCATATACCCAATCCTATACACACAGTTGATCCAGAGGAAGGCAAAAAAAACCCCAGCAAAGCATCATCCAATTTGCTACAGCAGGGAAAAAAAAATCCTTCCTGATCCCAGAGAGGCAATCGGATTTTCCCCGGATCAACTTTACCTATAAATCTCAGTACCCAGCTATATTATGTACATTTAGGAAATAATCCAGGCCTTTCTTAACCTCCCTGGCGGTTTTCCCGAGTGTGCCTCGGAGTTAAATTTCAGCACCATTAGCGGTAACCCCCGAGCCACACTGGAGATTGCATTGCAGGATCCTGGTGCGGTGTTACTTACCTTGTCCCCAGGATCCTGCGATGTCCCCCCCGCTGTGTTCCCGGCTCTGTCCTCCGCCCGAAGCCTCTGTGTGCCGGGCTCCGTTCCCTGCGAGCGCCGAAACGCACGGGGGCGGAGCCCAACGGCAAATTCAAAAAAATGTAAAAAACATAATACATACAGTACACTGTGATCTTACGAATTACATTACTGTATGAAATTATTTCACATCCCTTTTGTCCCTAGTGGTTTGTCCAGTGCCCTGCATGCATTTTTATATTATATATACTGTTCTTTCTGCCTGGAAACTGGAGATTGCCCATAGCAACCAAAAAGTGTCCCTGTACATTAAGAGTGGTTTTAGACCAGCTAGAAAACAGCGATAGTAAATTAGAATCACTTGCAGAATTCAGCGAAAGTGATTTGTGGGGAAATTCATTTTATTATTATTATATTATTATTTTTTATAATTATTTATATTTATTCATTATATTATATTTAGGATATCTACTAGACTCTTGTTTGGACAGATTTAAGTGTGTTATTCCTAAGAATTACAGGCCTACAATATAAAATGCCAAATTTCTATGCAAAATAATTGTACCGATTTGAGACGCAAAAATCGGACATAACCATACCGCCAGGGAGGTTAAAGCGATCTACTGAGCTGGCCAGAACCACCTCTGGAGGGAGTCTATTCCACCTTTTCACAGCTCTCACTGTGAAGAAACCTTTCCGCATGGCTCTCGCAGTAACCTGCCAGGGTGGCTTTCCTGATGGCAGCTATAGGGAATGATGCCTGACGAAGGTGTGTTGGCACTTGTATTGTCTTTCAGAAGCCCAAATGTGACAACGCAGAACAACTGGGATTCAGGGACCGGGCGCTGTCACCTTGTTATAGGAAATGCGCACACAAAGACTTTGATGGCAGGATCGCCAAGGAGGTGTTATCTCAATAAAAACTGCTGACTTAGGGATGATTCACACCAGAAACCACGCCGATCGTAGAGTGCTTTGGGAGGACACGGTGCTGAAGCCACATTCCCCCGCGGTGTTCACTCTTCTGTTAGAACTTTTGTGAAATGTGACAAGCGATATGCATTCCATTTGGTTCATTTTACCACAGCGGTGTTGGCATGCAGCGGGTCGCATTGCAACCAGCTGCGCCGAAAAAAAAAAGTACTGCATTCATTGACCATTTACACGCAGCCGCTGTATTCTAGCGTTCTGTGTGCTGTAGGATGACATGGGTGCGAATGCACCGATCTTGGCACATCACACGGTTTACTGTTTTTTTTTTTTAAGGACTTTCTTGAAATGTTAAAGAATGACATTCCATTAAGTTCAATTGGTATCAGTGTGGTGAAAAATAGTGGATTGTGAGCTGAAAAAAAGGTGTGGTGGTCAGGGGCGGACTGACCATTTGGGCACTGCCCGAGGGCCCCATGCCACTAAGGGGCCCCATCAGGTTTGCCAGCCTCAATAAAACCAGGGACAGTATGTAAAAATCTGTTTTTTTAAAAATCCCAAGATTATAGCTGCCCCGCCTCTTCAGTACCTTTTGTGTATTCTGTGTGTGTATACTGTGTGTGTATATTGTGTGTGTGTGTGTGTGTGTGTGTATACTGTGTGTGTATTCTGTGTGTGTATATTGTGTGTGTATATTGTGTGTGTGTGTGTGTGCATACTGTATGTGTGTGTGTGTGTGTACTGTGTGGCCCCATAATCTATTGCCTGGGGCCCCATAATCTCCTATTGCTCGGGGGGCCCATAATCTTCTCCTATTGCCCAGGGGCCCCATAATGTCCTATTGCCCGGGGGCCCCATGAGTTGTCAGTCCGCCCCTGGTGGTGGTGTGAACCGGCCAGGTAGGAGAAGAAAGGAGGTGTACCAAAGGGCAAGGTAAGAAAGGTTTCTTCCCAGTGTTTGATGCCTGACTGTTTTGTGAAGATGGTACACCCTGTTATGGGTTGCTACCTCAGGTGGTCGCGCCTGTAGTGATCAAAAGGAGGTGAATGTAAAGGAGCTCCCGAAATTCAGCAGTTGTGAACCTTTCAGACCTTGTCCTTTGGACCTCCTACCTACAACCAGTGACCAACCAAGTCAGTCCAGTGCCATCTCTAACCTTCAAGAGTAGGTAGGAGAAGAGGCATTTTGTTTGGTCTTGGGGTAGGACTGTGCTGGAAGAGAAGTCCCACTGTACCTGGTGACGTGAATGGGCAGCATAGGAAACAAAGCAAACCACCTTGGTCTCTGCGATAGGACTGCACTGGAGCAATGCTGCCCAGCACACCATAAAGAAAATGGTGAGAATGAGCCTTTAAATTTGAACCAAAAGCCAAAAACATTTCTTTTCATATTGGATAAGGTTAGGGAGGGTCCAATTGTGGAGATTTCTCTTCACTTCCTGTCCCATAGTCAAAACAAGAAGTGAAAGGAAACCCCCTCCAGAACTAGTGTCCCCCATTGGAAGATTTCCCCTCTATTCCTGTTCTGGTGACAACACAAAATTTCACTCTCGGTGATATTGGGGACACAGACAGAAACAGAAACTGTACAGGTGTTCTAATCCATCTCCGCTCCATCCAAAACAAAACTGTACTAGTGTTCTAATCCATCTCCGCTCCATTACAAACTAAACTGTACTAGTGTTCTAATCCATCTCCGCTCCATCCAAAACTAAACTGTACTAGTGTTCTAATCCATCTCCGCTCCATTCAAAACTAAACTGTACTAGTGTTCTAATCCATCTCCGCTCCATCCAAAACTAAACTGTACAGGTGTTCTAATCCATCTCCGCTCCATCCAAAACAAAACTGTACTAGTGTTCTAATCCATCTCCGCTCCATCCAAAACAAAACTGTACTAGTGTTCTAATCCATCTCCGCTCCATCCAAAACTAAACTGTACAGGTGTTCTAATCCATCTCCGCTCCATCCAAAACTAAACTGTACAGGTGTTCTAATCCATCTCCGCTCCATCCAAAACTAAACTGTACAGGTGTTCTAATCCATCTCCGCTCCATCCAAAACTAAACTGTACAGGTGTTCTAATCCATCTCCGCTCCATCCAAAACTAAACTGTACTAGTGTTCTAATCCATCTCCGCTCCATCCAAAACTAAACTGTACTAGTGTTCTAATCCATCTCCGCTCCATCCAAAACTAAAAAAAAAAAAAAAAAAGGTTACATTTAACTACATAGTTAGTCTGGTTGAAAAAAGACACAAGTCCACAGTGGCGGCTGGTGGGTTCTTCTTTTGGGTGGGCTCCATCCAAAACTAAACTGTACAGGTGTTCTAATCCATCTCCGCTCCATCCAAAACAAAACTGTACTAGTGTTCTAATCCATCTCCGCTCCATTACAAACTAAACTGTACTAGTGTTCTAATCCATCTCCGCTCCATCCAAAACTAAACTGTACTAGTGTTCTAATCCATCTCCGCTCCATTCAAAACTAAACTGTACTAGTGTTCTAATCCATCTCCGCTCCATCCAAAACTAAACTGTACAGGTGTTCTAATCCATCTCCGCTCCATCCAAAACAAAACTGTACTAGTGTTCTAATCCATCTCCGCTCCATCCAAAACAAAACTGTACTAGTGTTCTAATCCATCTCCGCTCCATCCAAAACTAAACTGTACAGGTGTTCTAATCCATCTCCGCTCCATCCAAAACTAAACTGTACAGGTGTTCTAATCCATCTCCGCTCCATCCAAAACTAAACTGTACAGGTGTTCTAATCCATCTCCGCTCCATTCAAAACTAAACTGTACTAGTGTTCTAATCCATCTCCGCTCCATCCAAAACTAAACTGTACAGGTGTTCTAATCCATCTCCGCTCCATCCAAAACTAAACTGTACTAGTGTTCTAATCCATCTCCGCTCCATCCAAAACTAAACTGTACTAGTGTTCTAATCCATCTCCGCTCCATCCAAAACTAAAAAAAAAAAAAAAAAAAGGTTACATTTAACTACATAGTTAGTCTGGTTGAAAAAAGACACAAGTCCACAGTGGCGGCTGGTGGGTTCTTCTTTTGGGTGGGCGGCAAACAAACAACACCCCCCCCCCCCGGCGTGGCAGCAATCAAACAGAACCCCCCCCCCTCCCGTGGGCGGTCGGGACTTACCGTGTGGCGGGGCTGTGGTGTCCTCTCCTCCTGGAGTATGGGGCAGCGGCTCGGGAGTCCGCTCCTCCAGCTTCCTCCTCCGCCGCCGACGTGCGTCTTCTTCTTCCGCCAAAGTGCTAGGCATCCAATAGGATCGCCTGACGCTTTGGCCAATCGGGAAACAGGTCTCACAGACCTGCCTCCTGATTGGTGGGGAGGAACTTTAGTGTGATAATAGCGAAAAATGAATTCGCTTATCGTCACGCAACAAGAGTGGGATCGGAGCACAATGCTCTGCGCTCCGAGGCCAACCCTTTATTTGAAGCCTGTTAGAGTCTCTGGCTCTAATCGGGCGCTTGAAAAAAAAAAAAAACACCCCCCCTCGGCATTGGAATCCATGGTCCGGCACTACTGATGTGTAGATCAGGGGGCCGGACGCATGGATAGGGAAGGCGGCGCCCGTGCGCCCTCTATGGGCGGGCCGCCACTGCAAGTCCATCAAGTTCAACCAATAAAAAGGGAAAACGAAAAAAAAAAAAAAAAAAAAAGTTTACAATCCTATATCCAGAGTTGATCCAGAGGAAGGCGAAAACCCCCAGCAGAGCATGATCCAATTTGCTACAGGAGGGGAAATAATTCCTTCCTGATCCTCCGAGAGGCGATCGGATTTTCCCCGGATCAACTTTACCTATAATCATGCACACTGGACATTAAAATAACGTTATAAAAACGCCAGTAGCTTTGTAGTGAGTTTTTCAACTTTTTTCAGCTTTTTTCAATGTTTTTGCAATAGTGGTTTTTAGCGTTTATGAGATTTTTTCCACGTTAGAGTTTTTTAGCTTTTTTTTTTTGAAGAAAAAAAAAAATATTTTTTTTTCAATGGATCAAAAATGTAAAAAAAAACGTTGGTGAGCGACATTTTTGAGCGTTTATCGATGTTTATCTGCTTTTTACTGCTCAAAAACGCCACTGCCCAAAACTGCTGATAACAGCCTATGTGTACATGGACACCTAGGATAACATGATGGAGAGTTTATTGACTGTAGAAATAAACGTCTACTGCCAAAAACAGCTGCTGTAAAAACGTCCAAAAACGTCCGGTGTGCATGAGGCCTCAATGTCAGTACCCAGTTATATTGTGTACTAGACGTGTGCAATTCGTTTAGTTCCAAATTAGTTTAACGAATTTAGACAAATTCGTTAATTCGGAAATATCCGAATTAACGAAAACCCGTTTAACAATTTTTACGAATATTCGTAAATTCGAAAATTTGTAAATTCGCACATTCGTAAATTTGTAAATTCTTAAATTCGCACATTCGGAAATTCATACATTCATAAAATTGTAAAATTCGGAAATCTGAAATAATAATTACCTAATAATAACTTAACTATTACTAACTATTAAATTATTGGTATTGTAATTTCCTTTCAAATTTGGCTGTTAGTGAACATAACGAATACGAATTTATCCGAAGTTACGAATTATCCGAAATAACGAATGCCGCATCTAAACGAATGGAACGTAATGAATTAATAATAATAAAAATTATTTATTATTATTAATTTTTTACTTGTTCCGTTCCATTTGTTTAGATGCAGCATTCGTTATTTCGGATAATTCATAACTTCGGACAAATTTGTATTCGTTACGCTCACTAACAGCCAAATTTGAAAGGAAATTACAATACCAATACCTAATTTAATAGTTAGTTACTATTTCAGATTTTCTAATTTTCGGATTTTCTAATTTTGAATTTTCGGATTTTCTAATTTTGAATTTTCTAATTTACGAATATGTGCGAATTTACGAATATACAAATGTTCTAATTTACGAATGTACGAATGTGCGAATTTACGAATATACAAATGTTCTAATTTACGAATGTACGAATGTGCGAATTTACAAAATTTCCGAATGTACGAGTTTACAAATGTATGAATGTATGAATTTACAAAATGTACGAATTGCGGTCATAACCAATGACCCGAAAAACGAAAAAAACAAAAAATAAATGAAACGAAAACGAACACATTTTTTGGCAGTGCACATGTCTATTGTGCACATTTAGGAAAGAATCCAGGCCTTTCTTAAAGCAATGTCCTGTAATGATAGTGAATGATAGTGAAATGGACACATTACTGGTTAGATAAGATTTTAGGGATTTGGGTGTACTTCTCCTTTAGTAAAGGGGTGGATTCCTCTGGAAGACTAAAGCAGATAGAAGAAGATCAGTATGAGATGTAGAGGGGCCCGGGATGAGGACTTGTGGCTCCGGCTGCACCTCTGACAGGCAAGGCGAGATGGATGGGAAATGAGCTCTGTAATGGGCCCATTCCCCGCTATAATCTGCCATCATTTTCCATTTCCCAGACTCCTCTCCCCTGTCTAATAATGGCACGGGGTGGGGGGTTGGGCAGACAGAAGGAACTCTGTCGGAGAGTGTCAGTGAAGATTTGGTGTGATTGTCTCACTGGAGACAAAAGATGCCACCCGCTCCGCCGCCTCATATGCGCCGTTTATCATGGAAACTGCAATAAGACGGCGGATATGGAGCGATATTACACTGCTGCCGTTTCCAGTCTGAACCATCCAACCTATAATGCCGGAGGAGGGAAATTTCTCAGGATTCTTCAGATATCCTCCTCTACCTAGTTCAGGCTGACGAGACCGCAAAACAATGACTACATTTCACTGAGACCCAATGGTAGCAGCCTGGAGCACCCGCCGCGGGTTCAGGGATTAGGAAGGCCGAAGTGACGTAATTGGAAATCTCAATGAATTGGCTGTTTTGACAGAACACCGGCTCCTCTCCGGGACTAAAACGGCTTCCTCTGATTTCACTGCACACTGTGAGCTTCTCACAATGTTCTTTAGAAGCTGCAGCAAGTCAGATAGAGCCCCGCCTCATTTCCTGGTTGAAGGATGCCCAGTATCATCTAGGCTTCATGTACACTTGGCTGTAACCTCTAGCAACTAATCAGTGAGCCGTAATGTGTGCTGTAACCTCTAGCAACCAGTCATTAAGCAGTAATGATATGCTGTAACCGCTGGCAACCAATCGCAATTGCTGCCTGATCTAATACAGTACATTGATTTTAAGTCTAGCTGCTATTTATTTTATGTCTCAGAGCGGGCGGAGAGTTAAATTGCATTGGGGGGGGGGGGGCCAAGAACAATTTTGCCCAGGGTCCAATCAATATTAAAGACGGCCCTGGTGTACACTCTGATACACAAAGAGTTTGCTGTTTTGACAGAACATCGGCTAAGGAGGAAAATGTTCTCGCCCACTTGGGGGGGGGCGGCCATTTTGTTGGTTAGGACTAACAATGTCCGCTCATAATTTCGTGTAGCGGAGGGTATACGGTTGCCGGTATTGGAACAAAACAGCAACTCGTCAAAAAATTTCCAATTGCTGACGGTTTACAGTAACCGGAAGTGACGTGATTGGAGGTCTCAATGAATTAGCTATTTTCACGGGTGGGGGGCAGAAGGAGGAGTTAATGACAGGCCCGCTTAAAAATCAGCAATCCATCACAAGCAATCAGTGTTTGCCTGTCACCGGTCTGATCGCAGTAAGCTGGGATCTGATAGGCTGTCCTGTGAATAACGCATTGTTGGTAAATGAGGGAAGTATCACCCCGTTTCTAATGAAGATTTGAGTGAAGACGTTCCTGGTGCAGGCGGAGGAAGATGCTGTAATGAAGCTCTGATTTAATCACAGTATCAGCCGGCTTACATACGCCGTGTGTGGATTTTGCTTTCATTTCACGAGTCACAAAACAGTAGTTACCGGCTGTCATTATGTCAGATGTGCGCACGATTTCTTTTCTGTCGAGGAAAACAGCCGCAACGAAAAAAAAAAAAAAGAAAGAAAAGAAAAACAATAAAAAAAAAAAAATTAGGCTTATGAGGCTGGCAACACTGGCTGGTTACGAATCATCCGAAATAACGAATGCCGTATCTAAACGAATGAATGGTAACAAATTAATAATAATAAATAACGATAATAATAATAAAGAAACGTTTTATTATTATTAATTTTAATGTGTTCCGTTCCATCCATTTAGATTCGTTAATTTAAAAAAAGTGCATTTTTTCCAAAAAAAAGTGCGCTTGTAAGACCGCTGCGCAAATACGGTGGGACAGAAAGTATTGCAACAACCGCCATTTTATTCTCTAGGGTGTTAGGGAAAAAAAAAGTAAAATGTTTGGGGTTTCCAAGTAATTTTCTAGCAAAAAAACAACTTTTTTTATTTTTTATTTTTTTTTTAACTTGTAAACAACAAATCTCAGAAAGAGGCTCGGTCCTTAAGTGGTTAATGTTTACCGTTTTCGTATGATTTTCACACAAGAAAAACCAGAAAGTCTGCGCACGATCAGAAACAATAAACAGCAAAAAAAGCCTTACAAGAATATTCGGAAGAATTATCATACAAATTTTCTTTCATTGGTTCAGATTTGCTGTGAAACATCGAGAAAAATCGAACGAACGTTCGCCCGATTTTCTTATAGTGTGCAACCCACTTCAGGGTGGAGAAAACATCAGATAAAAATCTTTGCAATACAGATTTGGAGGGGGGAGGGGGGTGTTCACTTTTTACGGAAACAAAATATCAGGATGAGTTGTCTGAAGAATAGGTGAATAAATAAAATTCCTATGAAAAAAGAAAACAATGTATCATTTTCTATTTGAAATGTAGAACTCGTCCTTTTAGCTTCCCTATAATGTGAATGGCGGCTCTTTCTGTAGCGGCGCTTTATTCACGCGGAGTGCAGAATCCTGACACGCTAAACTGCCGAGTGAAGGGAGATTAACACGCGCCCGGGATCGGCAGCCATTAGTGCCGCGTTTCCAACGCCTGGTTATTTATGTGAATGGTAATGGGGAATTAAGCATGCACATAGATAATATTCGTACAGCCCCGAGCAAAAACAAGAAATCTCACTCAGCTCATGGAGTGACACGTATGAGAATATAGGAGATGGCGGTAGAGTCGGAATACGGTATACTCGGCGCATGTTGAAAAAGCGTTTCGTTTCTGGAGGATGATTTCACCACGATGAACCCGTACTAAGGACTCAAAGCCCAATCCGCCAACATTGGGGTTTCCGAAATTGAACTCTGGGCACAAAAACTTTCATGTGAACATACAATTAAATCAAAAAATTTTTTTTTTGATGGCTTAAAATATTAAACTTCCCCACCCAGTTTCTAATTACTTTCAGCAGCTGATTTAATCACTTACAGAATATGCAGCTTCTTTACCTTATTCCTTCCCTATGTTTCAGTGTAGGCCGGTGCCAGGATCGCTGCCCCAGGTTTCCGGTGTCAGGGCGGCTCCTCTCTCTTGCAGCCTTCTATGGAGCCACCCTTGCGTGCAGAGACTAGAGTTGTGTCTGTCTACACCATGTGCATCAAAAGAAACACATAGCCCCATAGCCTAGGGTGGCACCAGTGGCGGCCCGTGCAACGTGGGTGCCACCCCCCTATCACCTCCGCCGCCCTCCCTATCCATGTGCCCAGCCCATTTTAGGACGCCGGACACATGTAATACTATGGTGAAGATAGGCGGGGGGGGGGGTGTATTTTGAAGCACGTGATTAGAGCCAGAGGCTCTAATAGGCTTTAAAATAGGGTGGGCTCGGGGCGCAGAGCACTGCATTCAGATCCTGCCCTGTTGTGTGACGGCAGCGAATGAACTTTTGCTGTTTTCACACTAACGTTCCTCCCCGCCAATCAGAAGGCAGGTCAGTGAGACCTGTCTCTCGATTGGCCAAAGCATCAGGTAATCCTATTGGATGCCTAGCTTTGGAGGAACAAGAAGAAGACACACGGCTGTGGGAGCAGCAGACACCGAAGCCGCTGCCCACATCCCACCCTGGGAGAAGAGGAGAGGACACCACAGCATGCCATCCCTAGATCGGGTAGGTGCCACAATAGCAAAGCTCCCAACTGTCTCTGATTTTGAGGGACTGTCCCTGATTTGGAGCAATGTCCCTCTGTCCCTCGTTCCTCCTCATTTGTCCCTCATTTTGCTCTGATCTATATAGTTGTGTATAAAATGCACTTTTTATCTTTCAAAAAGTGTTTCCCAGTGCTAAACCTTTCATCCAAATTCTAAATGACTGCATTTGTACATTTTTAAAGCCAATATAAAGGAAGAGTAGTGGTAAAAAAGCTCTTGTGGATTTAATTAACCTTTTCTTTTTTAATTCTCCTTTAAGGGGGTGTGGCAGGGGGCGTGTCCTATGCCTATATAGTTTTCTAGTAGGTGTCCCTCATTCCCATCTCAAAATGTTGGGAGGTATGCACAATGGCATCCTCCCCCGGGGAGGGGGGGTTGATGTGAGTGTCACACTGCGGTCCACGGGGGAGGGATGTGGCTGGTGTGTCACGCCGCAGTCTTCACGGGGGGTGGGATGCTGCTGCCAGTGCCGCCCCCCCCAAAAAGAAAAATTCACCATCCGCCACTGCAAGGCACTGCCCTGCTCCTTCCTCCTCCAAGCTAACAAACTGGCTGCAGACTGCATTATCCACTGGTAAAGCGGACCTTCACCCTCCCAAAGAAGATCCCGCCTCTTCACCCCTCCTCCCTTCCTCTGGCAGAATAGGGCTTTTTTTTTTCTTTTTTTTGCATATTTTTTTTTCTACTGAAAGTCCACCCCGCCTCCCCATGCACATCACTCCCCTTAGGCAAATTCTGCGCACACTGCCCGCTGTGCCTCCTGGGACATGTACCTCACATATCCCAGGACTCATAGGCTTTCATTGAAGGACAGGAGAAGGGGGCCGGCCTATCGACGTGTCATCGACCCCGGAAGAGCCGGCAGGCCTCTCAATGATGTCAGATGAAACATGGCGGCGCGGGACAGAGCTGTGGCCGGCATGAGATGATCTCAGCGGGTCTACACTGGACGGGTGAAATGTGCAGATACCACCATCAAGTAAGTGGGGGGGGTTGGGGACAAAAAAAGAAATAAAAAAAGAATGGGGAGGTCAGCCAGATATCCTCTTTAAAGTGTTCCTGTGAAGACTGGGTGTTCAGGGAAGCAGCACTGAGAAAGCAGGATCCAGCGGCATTGAATTTTGTTAACTGTAAGTTCTAGGGTAAGAATTCTAACAAATAGTTCATTGGGAATGTTGAATTTATTGTACTCCTATGTGTTAAAATGCTGAGGGTTTAATACTACTTTATGATATCTTTTAAAGGATACAGAATGACCCCCAGTTCAGCAAGCAAGGCGTTTACATTTCTCATAGGGTACAACGGATACTTCAAGAGTCTGCATGGGCCCAATGAAACAGGTGATGGATACTCTTTACAAACATTATTTTGTCCCCATTCACCTATATAAATCAGAAAGCAGCCATGAAGATGGAGCTGAGCTGTAGAACATCTGAACCGCCTTCATGATGGAGATCGCCATGGCCAGATGTGCGCGGCGCAGAGGAAATACAATCGCCATCACTGAACATCATCAGCAACACCTGGCGTGGACGGCAGGGGGGACGTGACATGTGAGTGGGCCGTGAATACAAAGACTCCGGCGACGCCGGCATTAATTAGGCAGCGAGCACCGGCAGCTGTGTCTGTACAATTACCTACGCCGCCAAGCACCTCATTATTTATTCAAATAAATAGAAGCCTAATGATGTAAACAGTTCTACGTGTGCAGCGGGCTCTCCCGCAGTGAGGGCAGGAAGCTAATGGCCGTTTTAAATGACATTTAGGAGTACGGTTTTCTTCTTTTTACGATAAAAACAGAACTAACCCTTCCTGGTCCACTGCGCCCAATGACAACGCTCAAGAGGTCAGGAGCCCATACTTCAAGAGCAGCCATAGGGGCCTGCACAACCTATCATCTCTTAGAGAGAACCTATGGAGGGTTTTGGCGAGGGTACACAATCTTGAGAAAGGGTTGTAATGGTTACCTTTGAGTGACTTTCATCATTTTGCCTGCTTGCTGTCTCATATTTTAAGTTACTGTAATTCATATACAAAATTTGAAACGCTCCCTCTAGTGGACATCTTCATAGCAAAGAATGCCCAACTTCCCAGTGCAATACTTGGGCAAGGATCGTGCCACTAATAGTCATTGGGTGCGTTTATAAGTAGTCAATGCCCTCTCTGATTCGATGGCCCAACGCAATGCTCCGGCAAGGGAGCATGCTACTAACAGCCAGTGGGTTTCTATAAACAGTCAATCTACTCCTTCAGTTCAAAAGCAGAAAGGCCCAATGCAATACTCAAGCAAAGATCACAACACCAATGGCGATTCAATGTCCATAAACAGTCAAAGTTCTTCCCCGATTTAATGACCCAACCTAATACTTGGGTAAAAGTCACGCCATTAATGGCCATTGGACATCCATAAATAGCCCAAGCCCTCCTCAGATTCAATGGTCCAACACAACACTTGGGCAGAGATCAGGGTGCTATAAAAAGCCCTCCCCTAAATTAGCCAATTGGGTGTCTATATACAGTCAAAGCCCAAATTCTATTCAATGGTTCAAGGCAATACTTGGGCAAGGATCACTGTACTAATGCCCAGTAGGTGTCTAGAAACAACCCTCCCCTGATTCAATGGCCCAACACAATACTTTGGCAAGGATCACGTCATCATTAAAAAGTCCAAGATTTCCTCCAATTCAATGGTCCAACGCAGCACTTTAGCAAAGATCATAGTAGTACCTTTGTTTGGTGGTTATAAACAGTCAAAGCCCTCCTGTGATTTAATGTTACCCAACCCAATACCTGGGTGAGGGTTATTGGTAGTTGGAAATTTATAAATAGTCCCAACCCTTCTCCAATTTAATGGCCAAACCCAATACTTGGGCAAAGGTCACACCATTAATGTCCATTCGATTCCCAGTCAAAGTCAAAGCTCTCCTGTGATTCAGGGTCCCCAATCCAATACTTGGGCAAAGGTTAATGGCCATTGGATGTCTGTAAATAGTCCAAGCGCTCCTTCATTTCAATGGCCCAAAGCATTCATTTTGGCAAGGATCATGGCGTCCATTGGACATCAATAAAAAGTCCAGGCTCTCCTCCAATTCAATGGTCCACCGCAACACTTGGGCAAGGAACACGGTAGTAACTTTGTTGGGTGCCTGTAAACAGTCAAAGCCCTTTCCTGGAACGTAGGTTAATGGCAGTTGGATGTCTATAAATGGTACAAGCCCTCCTCTAATTTAATGGCCAAACCCAACACTTGGGCAAAGGTCACACCATTAACGTCCATTGCACGTCTATAAATAATCAAAGCCATCTTCTGATTCAATGGCCCAACTCAATACTTGGGTAAAGTTCACAACGTTAATGGTCATTGGAGGTCTATAAAATTCTCGGGTAAGGATCAAACCACTAATGGTTGTCTTAGTGGGCATTACTGGGCGCTTTCGAAATTGGAGGACGATATTGGTAATACAGGCAATACATGAGCAGATATCAATCTATTAAAGATGTCCCCTCCCATAGGGGCAATACAAGCAACTAATGCTCCCATACCTCCAGCACTGAAAGATTTAATCCCCCTGTGAAGGC
The DNA here is from genome assembly GCF_042186555.1 of Aquarana catesbeiana. Lineage (NCBI taxonomy): Eukaryota > Metazoa > Chordata > Amphibia > Anura > Ranidae > Aquarana > Aquarana catesbeiana. The sequence continues at coordinate 339,868,340 of NC_133330.1, read as the reverse complement.
CTCGTCTTTGGCCTGATTTGCCGCCTTGCTCTACATGCTGATCCTAGTTTTGTCCAAAGAAAACATGCCGCGTTAAGTGCTATACATAAAAACGGACGGCCAGTTATATGTCAAGCAAAGCGTATTTATTTGTGTTGGAAGAAGAGGTGTCTGCAGACCACTCCATGTCTGCCTCATAAATCGGATTCCTGAACGAACGTCAATGCTGGATGTCAACTCAAAGGCCTTCCATTACATCAGCCGCCGATTATCCTAAGCAAGGGCCAAGCAAAATAATCTGTGTAAATCAAACTCGGGCCGTAAATCCAGAGCGATGCCATGGCAGCGACAGGCGATGTGAGAGAGAAACGATGGACAGCTTTCTGCGTCTGTTTCTGCACACCCCCCCCCCCCCCCAATGTTGGATTAATCCCTTTCTATAGGAAAGGTAAATATTGGCATCAGCTGGAGATGCATGGGGGAGGGGAGCAGGTGCTGCGAATGAACGGCCCAATGAAATTACAGCGGACATGTCTGCGCATCCTAATAACTGCCACACATCGGCCTGGATGAAAATGGAGGCCAATCCCGAGGGGGTTTCCTGCGTCCATCTCTGCCGCCAGCTTCTGAAAACGCGGCTGATTAGCGGACCAGCCAGAAGAGAGATCGGACGTGTCTGACTCCGGAGAGAAACCGATTTCCTCTCCTAGATTAGAGACACATGTAATCAGACAACAACGCATCCTATCAGGTGAACGGTTCACATTTACTAATAATAGTAATAATAATAATTAAAGAATCCAAAGATCTGTGGGGGATAAAGAGTCTACACCACGCCAGAGCACCGGGGGCTTCGGCCTACTGGAAAAGCCGGATAAACAAAGGCTCAATGGATTCTGCCAGCTGATAGAATACACAATACAGCCTTCCTCTCCGTTCCTCAACACACAATGTTGTATGTCTATTGGATACATTGTTGCTGCTTTCTCACAAGATTGTGCCGGATGCATTGTTGCTCCATGGAAGGGTAGCATTAACCTGTTGCTGCCCATGTAACACATACAGTCTGTGCACCAGCAAAAAAGGACGGCTTTAACACCCACACGCTGCAGATATACATCACCGGACGGACAATGTTTCTGTGCAGAGAACGCGCTCCCAGTACAGAGATCGATCAAAGACCGCTCTTGGTCCCCACTAACAATCGGTCATATGCTCACTTTGACAGCCAATCACAGTGGTCACATGATCTCCAATATTTCCTGCCCCCCCCCATTAATAACCTTTTACCACTTGCCTACCGGGCACTTTCACCCCCTTCCTGCCCAGGCCAGTTTTCAGCGCTGTCACACTTTGAATGACAATTGCGCGGTCATACTACACTGTACTCAAATTAAAGGTTTACCATTTTTTTGAGACAGATAGAGCTTTATTTTGGTGGTATTTAATTAATGAAAAAAATTAAAATATTTCTCTTAGTTTCTGTTATAAGATTTTGTAAATAAGTAATTTTTCTCATTCACTGATGTGTGCTGATGAGGGGACACTGATGAGTCTGCACTGATAGGCTGCACTGATGAGGAGACACCGATGGGCACTGATGAGGAGACACCGATGAGTCTGCACCAATAGGCTGCACTGATGAGGAGACACCAATGGGCACTGACAAGAAGACACTGATGAGTCTGTACTGATAGGCTGCACTGATGAGGAAACACCAATGGGCACTGACGAGGAGACACTGATTAGTCTGCACTGATAGGAGGCACTGATGAGGAGACACCAATGGGCACTGATGAGGAGACACTGATGAGTCTGCACTGATAGGGAGCACTGATGAGGAGACACCGATGGGCACTGACAAGAAGACACTGATGAGTCTGTACTGATAGGCGGCACTGATGAGGAGACACCAATGGGCACTGACGAGAAGACACTGATGAATCTGCACTGATGAGGAGGCACTGATGAGTCTGCACTGATGAGGAGACACCAATGGGCACTGACAAGGAGACACTGATGAGTCTGTACTGATAGGCAAAATTAATAGGCAGCACTGATTGGCACTGACAGGCAGTACTAATGGGCACTGACTGGCAGCACTAATGGGCACTGATTGGCAGCACTAATGGGCACTGATTGGCAGCACTTATAATGCAGCCACTTCCTGTCTCTATGCACTCAAGTGATGGCTGCATGGCATTTCTCAATGCGGGTTTCCTGATGGTGACTACAGTGTGCCATGTCTGTTATCTGCATTGAAACAGCCACTTGTAGTCTCCATCAGAAGCCTGTGTGACAGGGTGACAATGTAGGAGAGTAACTGGGAGACAAGATGGACTGTTGTCACCTTGTAGAAGGAAGTGCAAGAACACAGATCACCAGCAATTGTTTTTAACAAGAGCTGAACATTTAAAAAAGATTGAAAAAGACCTTTGAAATACAATTGACTTGTACAGTCCTGGATTTGTTTCTCTGTCCTGGGCCACATGCAGTCTTATGTTGTTACCTGCTGGGCAATCAATGGAAATGAAGATGCCTTTGGCATAAGCTGCAGCATACATTTGGGAATCTGTGTTTCCTGCAGGCCCTGAGCCATCGACGCCCTTTTTCTGGCAGGAAAGGGGCAGTCAGTAGGCATCAGAATATACACCATAGGCCTTGGCACCCTGGCAGCAACAGCTCCTCTAAAGAGGACAGCTGACACACCAGGAGTTCGGCCAGCTTCATTCTGCCAGGACCATCCACCAAGAGCGAGGCAGTGCCATTCCACATACTACAGGAGTTCATCAGAGTTCCACACTGCTGAACCTTTTAGCTTACTTAATAATAAATCAATCAGCAAACCGGAGGGCTTAAATCTGCTGGAATTTAAAGGCCCAGAATACTCCAAACAAAACCCTACTTGATATAATCCAGCCAATTACATCAATAACAGATGTTCCCATTATGAAAGGTTCCTATGATCACTGTGTTAAAGTCCCCGGGTCTGTACACCTGCTGTGCCCATTATGAGGTGTTCCCACCATCCCTGTGCTGAGTTGCCGGGTCTGTACACCCGCTGTGCCCATTATGAGGTGTTCCCACCATCCCTGTGCTGAGTTCCCAGGTCTGTACACCTGATGTGCCCATTATGAGGGGTTCCCACCATCCCTGTGCTGAGTTCCCAGGTCTGTACACCCGCTGTGTCCATTATGAGGGGTTCCCACCATCCGTTTGTTGAGTTCCTAGGTCTGTACACCCGCTGCACCCATTAATTACAGGTTTCAACCATCCCTGTGCTGAGTTCCCGGGTCTGTACACCTGCTGTGCCCATTATAGGGGGTTCCCACCATCCCTGTGCTGAGTTGCTGGGTCTGTACACCTGCTGTGCCCACTATGAGGGGTTCCCACACTCCCTGTGCTGAGTTCTCAGGTCTGTATACCCGCTGCACCCATTAATTACAGGTTTCCACCATCCTTGTGCAGAGTTCCCGGGTCTGTACACCCGCTGTGCCCATTATGAGGGGTTCTCACCATCCCTGTGCTGAGTTCCCGGGTCTGTACACCCGCTGTGCCCATTATGAGGGGTTCCCACCATCCCTGTGCTGAGTTCCCGGGTCTGTACACCCGCTGTGCCCATTATGAGGGGTTCTCACCATCCCTGTGCTGAGTTCCCGGGTCTGTACACCCGCTGTGCCCATTATGAGGGGTTCCCACCATCCCTGTGCTGAGTTCCTGGGTCTGTACACCTGCTGTGCCCATTATGAGGGGTTCTCACCATCCCTGTGCTGAGTTCCCGGGTCTGTACACCCGATGTGCCCATTATGAGGGGTTCCCACCATCCCTGTGCTGAGTTCCCAGGCCTTGCATACCTGCTGTGCTCTTATTGTTCTTGCTGCATTTTTATGTATTTTATATTAATGTAACAGAAGGAGCCGTAGCACACAAAGTTGGGCCAGAACACCCCATAACTCCCAGGTGTTTAGGAGTCAAGTCGGGGGGGGGGGGGGGGGCTGACTCCGCTCACCAGAGTCACTTTAGCAATGTCGGGCCCTTTAATATTTAGACAGAGACTGGTACAAAATTACAGACCATCTGCAACTTTTATATCATTCCACAGAACTCATCGCCAGAGGTGCAACACTGAAGTATTTCTCACACATTCCTCCATTCAGATGTGGTCTGTCCAACCACTGACCTCCTCCTCGTGATATATAGACAGTGCTGAAGGGCACAGATTCCCTGGGACTGGCAGAAACAATGTATTCAGAGGGAGTTGTGGGAAAATCGGATGTATCAGCCAACACATTAAAGCCGTTTGAAGGGTGAAAACTCCTCTGAAATACAGAGTGACGCCAAACATTTGAAGTTCCACCCGTAATGGAGACTTCTGTTCTGTGTTATTAGCTGGCAGTTGGGTTCCTGGACCGGCGGGGCGAACACCAAATAAAAGAAATCCATATTAGGAGTCGCTGGAACATTCTGTGGGCGGGATGCTTAGCTGGCGGTTTTATTTTGGTACATTAAAGAGAGGGAATCGCACAGAACTGACAGACGCGACAATCCCCTCTCTGTATTTGCCACATATGCTGCGCAGGCACTGCGTGCAGCAACATTTTCGTCTTAAAGGGACCCCGTTACTCATTTCTAGATTTTTCTTCCAATTGTCAAATTGTTAGGTAGAGAAGACTGGACCAGGATGACACCAGCAGAGCCTGCCCCTTTAAGAAAGCAAGCCCCCCCCCCCCCCCCCTGTATCTCTATCCCAGCACCAGAAGCAGCCTCCTCCTTGTGGCTGGGCAGTGTAATTGTAGCAATTTAAAAGTTTGTAAGAAAGTATCTTTTGATGTAGCTTCTTATTTTTCCAGGCTCAAAAGATTATATTTCACACGGAGAACTGCTGAGAATTACTTTCTGTATATGTGGGAATTTGGCCAACATCCTGAAGAACATTTGCTGAGATGAGATCGACAGGCCCCACATACAGTCCTGAGCAGAGAGGCTGAAAGAGGAACAGAAAGCCACAGCGGCCTCCTATCATCAACCCGCATTCCGGGCACCTTGAATAGAGGAACTGCAATCCGCTCACATAATTTGTAATAAAAACATATTTGCCATTCTGAAGCTTCCCTCCAACCACTTTGCATATTATTTTATATATACTGTGATTCTGTATTTGCCAAATATGCTGCAGAAATCTTCCTCCACTGAGTCTGGCTGCATCCATTTTAACTGTGGGCAGCTGAAGCTGCTGCCTGTTCACTTCCTGGATTTACACAGACACACGCCTCCAGCTCTGCAGCTCTCATTGGTCCTCTCATGACTCATCATCCCTCCCTTCCATGCAAACTCTCACAAGAGTGAGAGGAGAGATACATGATGTCATAAGCCTAGGCTAATGACCAGACAAGAAACAGGAAGTGGGCTGTATAAGAGATTTACTGGCAGAAAAAAAATGTTTTACTATCCAAAGTTAAAACAACAACAAGGGCAGAAGATTTCATAGATGGAAAGATGAAAAAATGACTGAAGGTCCACTTTACAGTGATACTAAACACACCCTGTTTAATTTGCATTGTCCCTTCTATTTCTGTATGTGGATGACGGCACTGCAATTATTTGAATAAAAAAAATAAAAATAATCTAAAGCACCTTTTTCCGAATCGATATACAGCTGTCACATGACCCGGCTCTCTCCCAGCCTGTCTGCAGGGAAACATAAGCAGGAGGCGCTTCTAGTCCTCTGCTGCTGGTCACATGTTCAAAAAAAAAAAAAAAAAACAGCCTTTGGAAGAAAAGAGTAAAAAAAAAAAAAAAAAAAAAAAGATCAATAAACCGTTTTCAATTGTCAAATATATATTTGAAATTAAATCTTTATTATTTTGTGGAAATAACATGGTGTGGGCGGATTTCTGCCAGTCACAGGCAGTGTCACGCCCCTCCAGCCTCTGTCTTAGAATAAGAGGGAGGTGAAGCTTCCGTTAAGCTACATGTAATATCCCTCCCCCATTGTGTTTAGCTGGTTAGGGGGCATAGAGGAGGGAGGGAGTGGGCTTTCATTTACCACTGTGTATACATCCACATGTGTGACTCTATAGTCACGTGACCTTCTCAGATGTGATAGGGAACAAATGTTCAGCATAGAAACTCACTGAAAACTGAGCATGTGCAGAGCTGCCACCACAGCTGCAAAATCCCCAACTGCAGTGGGGACATGGACAGAAGGGGGAGATAGGGAGCAGCAGCATCAACCAGGTGTTTGAAGAATACAGAAAACAAATCTCTTAGCGACTGAGTATGAGCAGCTTGGAATACTCCAGTTCTTGATAGCTTCGATGATGTGGGATTAATGACACTTTAAGGCATGCTAAAGTGACCTCTCAACCAATGCCATCCTAAGCCATTTTAACACACTTTTAAAAGGGAAATTGCAGAGATAGAATAAAGGGGAAGGTCCCTTTAAGAAGCTGAAACGCTGCCTCCTCTATCCTTGAAGAGAGAACGTCGCAGCGCCTGAGCCTGCTCGTCCTCACGCCGTTTTAATCGCGAACATAATAAGCAGATTCCCCTACAGCTGAGCCAAGGTCTCCTTAATACAACCGACAAGGAAGGTCGTCTAATCAAGAGCAATTTTCTCCATGTTTACATACAGGTTTAATCACACGGGGCACTGCCAACCCCTCCTTCCTTATACCAGCCGAGATCTGCTGAGAAGACAATCTATCTGCGGGACGCTGGAGTCACCTTACCTCACCCCGCCCCGCTACATCCCATCTGATACGGGAGTTCTGAGAGATATAGATTTCTAAAATATATATACTTTTTTATAACCTATACAGCCAGAAGTCAGTGAACACCTGACCATTACACCTACTCTATGGCCAAAAGTATGTGAACCCCTTTCCAAATGGTGGTTTGCGGTGAAGGGTCCAGTGATCCTACAACATACAATGATGTTTTAGACAATTGTGCCCTTCCAACCTTGTGACCAAGGATGAGATCCAGATTTGGGTAGAAATGCAGGTTCAAAGGCCCCTCTAGGAGCCTCCTGGGGGCTTTCATGGACCATTATAATCTCCCCACCCCCACATTGTTTTGGGGGGAACAGATGTGGGGAAGAAGGCCTTAACCCTAGACTTTGGGACAAAGTGCCTTGCAAGGGGTGGGGGAGGCTTTGCCAGCCTTCACTCTTTGCAAGGTACCTCCCCCAACGTTGAAAGGCTTGTGGTCTGGTACAAGAAGGGGGGGGGGGGGGCTGCACACTTGCTGCCACCCCTTTCCTGGCCACCCAGGATGCATGCCAGGATAAGGGTCTGGTTGAAATTTTAAGGGGAACACCACACCAAGCAGAATATTGGCATGCATTAACAGGGGGATTAACTCCAGAGATAGAGCGATAATTCTGATAATTCTCCTGCTCTACAAGCCTGGAGTATGCTGTCCAGTTCTGGGCACCAGTCCTCAGGAAGGATGTACTGGAAATGGAGCGAGTACAAAGAAGGGCAACAAAGCTAATAAAGGGTCTGGAGGATCTTAGTTATGAGGAAAGGTTGTGAGCTCTGAACTTATTCTCTCTGGAGAAGAGACGCTTGAGAGGGGATATGTTTTCAATATACAAATACCGGACTGGTGACCCCACAATAGGGAGAAAACTAAAGACTCTAAAAGTCTCTTCATACCTATATGGGTTAAAAAGGGAGTAGAACATGTGCAGAAATCCTGAGACTAGAACAGACAATTGCTACCACATTCAGCACTAAAATACGTCCTCATAGGGCAGTTTTATGGAAATCGTGAAGATTCGGAACGCCGACACTTTTAGTGGACGGTGGTACAAGGAATACCCCTGAACGTCTCCCTCCCCCCTCTACTGAGATGGAGAATTCTTTTTAATATGCTTGAAAAATGGATTGTGCCTGATTTCGGCCGCTCTCCTTCGCTATGGGCTGCAGGTAGATCCATGTTATTGAAAAACCTGATATTGGAAAAACATGATTTGGTACAAGGATATTGCTGCGGGGATACAAGGTGGAGACGGCAGGAAAACTGCCAGTAATTGGGGACATCAATTTGGATGTTGGGCGTATTATGTGAAGATAGCAGCAGGCGGTCTTAAAGGAGAAGGACAGTTTTAGACGTTGTAGGGGGTTTAGTGGTATCATTATGTGAACTGTGTGTTCTCTTTAATACGATTAGAATTGTGACTACAAACACATCCAAACTGAATACATTTCCGACATGTCACAATTTACACTAGTATCTTTTTTTTTTTTTTCTTTTTTAAAAATCTCCACCATTTATTGTCAAAAAGCCGTATTTGAGCTCCAGTCAGTGACTTTGCTTAGGCTGAGATGAAGTCACCAGTCTGCTGCAAGTAGAAGGAAGCATTTCCTCAGTCTCTTCTCCTCCGGTGATCAGTTTGCAACATTGCGGTTGATTTACTATAACTAGAGAGTGTAAAATCTGGAGCAGCTGCACATGGTAGCCAATTGGCTTCTAACTTCACCTTGTTCAATTAAAGTAGAAAGGGGAAGTTCTGCTCTTCCTTCTCCATCCTTAACCACTTGCCGGCCAGCCGCCGCAGTTTTACTGCAGCAGAATGGCACGGCTGGGCGAAACAACGTTATGTTACGCTCTGTGGCCACTAGGGGCGCGCGCACCCGCTGCTCTCCCCCGGAGCTGATGTGATCACTGCTGACACACCGAGAATCGGTGTATTAGGACACTTACCTATCCTGGAATCCAGCGATGTCAGCACCGCCGCCTATGTTTCCATAGGTTGTCCGGTGCTGCCGCCACCATTGCTGGTAGGGGAAACTGGCAGTGAAGGCTTGCGGCTTCACAGCCGGGTCCATACTGCGCATGCGCGAAGCACGCAGCACTTTCTGAATGGCCCGGTGGTGGGGGGAGGAGGAGGAGGTCAGACGGAAGTGGTGAAGGGTATCTGTCAAAAACAGATACCCGCCCCCCCCCTCCGGGGGGCACCGGAGGGGGAGGAATTAGAGAAGCGGAAGTTCCACTTTTGAGTGGAACTCCGCTTAAAAGCAGAATTAATCCCTCCTATTCTTTACAGCCAAAGAAGCTGCTTCTGTTTGATCTGCTACTGCCATGGTGCTGCACATGTGACCAGTTCTGACACCAGCCATTTGATGGTTAAACAGTTTGGTTGAGGACACAAGCAAAAAAGACAGTTCGCAATCCTGGCATTCCAGAAATGTAACTGTTTTTTGAAACCGTTAAAACAATGAGTTTAGTTGTGTTTTATGATTTCCTGCTGCTCGGGGCCTCTGGGCTTCAGCAAGATGGCCGACCTCCAGCAAAAAGAAACAGGAGCAATGCTGGAGGCAATTTACAGCACATACTAATGTTCGTACCAATTATTAATGTGGAATGATTTCATGCTAAAAAACATTATTTTTGTCAAGTTGTTATGGGTAAAGTTCCGCTTTAACATCTGAGAGGAAGTTGGTCCCCACCTTACCACCACAGCCTTCTGAGCCATGTCACAGGTCCCAGAAAGCTGCAGGACCAATCAAACAGTTCTTGCATGCGCAGTGAGTAGCTGACAGCAAAGCTGCAAGTAGTCGCAGCCAGCTGCCCACAGTTAGTATACCGGTGCCAGGGACCAAATCCCGGTAAAGAAGCCAGCCGGGAGAGGCCAAGAAATTCTCTGAACAGGCATCTCAGTCTAGGAAGTAGACCCTGGATGATGGCTGAGCAAAGATGGTGCCGCGCCAAAGAGAAAATTAGATAACGGCATTGCCAGGGAGAGTACTGTGATCTTTGCGAGAGGTAATAAATACAGTAATACCTTGGATTACGAGCATAATTTGTTCCAGAAGAATGCTTGTAATCCAAAGCACTCGTATATCAAAGCGAGTTTCCCCATAGGAAATAAGATAATCCGTTCCACAGCAACTGCTTGTCTATGCAGTACCGCATGTGGCCAGAGGTGCGGGGGCACTAGAGACACTCGGAAACACTCGGAGACGCTCTGGAACGTCACCAGTGCTCCCGCACCTCTGGCCAAATGCGGTACTGCACACCCCAGCGGCTTGACTCCTGCTCGCCTTGCTCGCAATGAGAGTAAGGATTTAAAAAAAAAAAATAGCTCGTATTACGAAACGCTCCTAAACCGCGTTACTCGCTATCCGAGGTTCCACTGTACCTGGAAGTGTTACACTGATGCATTATTTAGCATGCAACCATGCAGCATATACTAGATCAACTTTATGAAAACAAAAATGAAGGCATCTTCTGATTGGATTTTGCATGCCTCCCCCTAGAAGACCCTTCTTTTCTAATTAGGCGTCTGCCCTTTACTGTATCATGACTACACGCTCTGTTCCAGGCTGGCGGGCGGCCCGAGAATGTATACGTCTCCCTCGCTGTCACAAACACAAGAACAAAGCCCTTCGTTAAAAAGGTCAAAAGGATGAAACAACTTTTTATCTCTTTTATTGCGGCGATGAAGATTTCTTGGACGTCAGCCGCTCGCCACGAAAGCTGTCGAGTCCACATCCAGAACGCCTGTCATTTTCAGGTCAGAGAATCCGACAACAGCGTTCTCAGGAACCAAAATGACCGTCTTTTCCTGGAAATGCAGCCTGTCATTTTATCAAATGACTGCATTCAAGAAGGAGACTTTAAGTACAGGGATAGAAAGCCATTTCATGTGGCGAAGATGAAACTACCGCTCGGCGTACATACAGCGCCAGCCGCAATTATTTACATCTTAGCCAAATCCACAATAAAGAGGGATGGGGGTCACCTGCGGGTTATGTAGGGTGGCTCCCGTTTCATGCCGAGAAAACCGCAAACTATAAATATGATCTGATCATATAGACAGTAGATGTCAATCAGTGAACTCTGAAGCTGGGCCCTCAGGCACCAAAGCTAAGGCAATCTCCATCCAAGGCTTGACAAGTGACCCAGGATGGCCATTATCAGGTATGGCAAGTGCCCGGTCACCATTCTGAAATGGCCCATGAACCATGTGCTTGTATAGAAGAAAGTAAAAACTTCTCCTACTGCTGTCCCCACCATCGAATCCACAACTCCATTGAAGAGAAATCCTCTTCTGAGACTGACACTTCCAGGTGTGTCGATCTCCTAGTCCTCCATAGTGCTCAGTGGTTCCTCAGTAGGCTGAATATCATCTCTGCCCACAAAGTGCCTTCACCCACTGCATGCGCTTACTTTTTTCGAGTTCACCTCTAGAACCTCTCTCAGATAATAATGCAGACCTTTACCTGTACATAAAAGTTCCCCCAATAATCTTCCCTCCCCCAACCTGTTACAAAATCACATTCTTTTCGTGGGGGGACAAGTATTTGCTCCCACTTTCTCGTGCCTCTCCTAGACGAGGATGATGTCACCCTTGCAGCCTCCTGCACAGTAGGAGGCATCAGCATGTATGAGGTGGTATCAAAAAGTTTTGAAACTAGCTTTGTAACACGCCAACAGATGGCAGCACAAGTCGCAGGGAGGAGCGACCTTCATAAGTCAGTGTGCCAAAAGACATTGTCCTGTGTACATTGGGAGCTGTGCAACTGGTGCTATTCTGACCACGTGCGTTACCACGGCTGTGATTTCATCATGGACAGCAAGTTAGAACACAGACCAAATGTCTACTTTTGGTCTGCCAAGTTCATCCCCCGGCTACTGACCCAGGAGCTTCTGGGTCAGGTCGGGTCTGTCAAGTTCGTCCCAGGCTACTGACCCAGGAGCTTCTGGGTCGGGTCTGCCAAGTTCATCCCCAGGCTACTGACCCAGGAGCTTCTGGGTCGGGTCGGGTCTGCCAAATTCATTCCCAGGCTACTGACCCAGGAGCTTCTGGGTCGGGTCTGCCAAGTTCATTCCCAGGTTACTGACCCAGGAGCTTCTGGGTTGGGTCGGGTCTGCCAAGTTCATTCCCAGGCTACTGACCTAAGAGCTTCTGGGTCAGTTCTGACAAGGTCATCTTCAGGCTACTGACCCAGGAGCTTCTGGGTCAGGTCTGCCAAGTTCATTCCCAAGGCTACTGACCCAGGAGCTTCTGGGTTGGGTCTGTCAAGTTCATTCCTAGGCTACTGACCCAGGAGCTTCTGGGTCGGGTCTTCCAAGTTCATTCCCAGGCTACTGACCCAGGAGCTTCTGGGTCGGGTCTTCCAAGTTCATTCCCAGGCTACTGACCCAGGAGCTTCTGGGTCAGGTCTTCCAAGTTCACTCCCAGGCTATTGACCCAGGAGCTTCTGGATCGGGTCTTCCAAGTTCATTCCCAGGCTACTGACCCAGAAGCTTCTGAGTCGGGACACCGCGTCAAAGTCTGCCAAAATCTCCAACAGCAGAAGGTGCTTTGCAAGCTTCGAAAAAAAGAAGACGTCCAGGACACATTTCAGAAGTTGCAGGAACGCTGGAAGTATTGTATTGCTGTCCAAGAGGGCTGTTTTGAAGGTGATAGTAGTAGTTGAACGTAGATAAATAAAGTACAGAGCTGGTCTCAAAACTTTGAGACCACCTAGTACAGTAGGGGGCAAGCTGTGAACCATCAGGAGATGCCAGCTGACTCCCGAAGCCAAGATGGTGGTGTGGAAGATGGTAAACCCTGCATTGAAGACAACGCTAGACTGCAAGGGCTGGTAACTATATGTTCCTTAAAAGCCAGCTGCTACATTATAAGTAAAAAAAAAAACCTACACAAAAATACTTGAAGAATCTCAAGTGTGAACCTATCCTGATATGGAGCGTTGCTGTATTTTATTTGGATGTGCATTGTACATCTCACCTCAAAAGTGACTCCTCTGTTAATTTCTCCTCTTCACTTTGCCTTCATGACTTTCCAGTTGTAAAAACTTAGGGAAAATAACGAATGAAAGGCAATATGTACAAAGTGCAGAGGATTGGGAAGTGATTATTTCCACAACTTTTATAAAAACAGGCCTCTGGCAGGTAAAGCTCTTGCAGGATTCGGTGAAGGATCCAGCAACTACACTGCCGGTATAAGTTGGTAAACAAACTGTATTTATAATGAAGGTGATGCAAAGCGTTTGCCTCGTATGTCCTGTTAATTTTAGCGTTTAACGTTCGGCTTGAGCCTAGATTAATATTTCTATTTTCGGCATCCGCCTGCTTATTAATGGGGGCATAAAACAGCATGCTATGCACAAAGCCCTACCACGAGACAAAAACTAATTAGTCTCTTAAACATAGACGCTCAGTGATTACCTGCCGGTCGGGTAATTCGCTGTTTTCTGCACCACTGACTTGAGGGTTTATGGGCAGATGCGGAGCGTTGAATCTTCGGGGCACGATTAAGTCTGACCCCCATTGTTCAGTCCTGAGCTATGCTGAACACCGAGCGTCGACTCAGCCCGAACGGAGTTCTTCTTTTTTATTTCGGCCATGACAAGGGAGGAGAAGGTAATTATTTCAGGAAAGCTGGTTTCAGATTAGCGCAGGTCAGTAGAGGTTGGTGCTTAATTGGTACAACACAGGAGCCATTCTGCCTTAATGTATTTTCTTTAAGAATTGAGACACAAATTGGGGAATCTACATAACAAATCACACGCGTATGAAAGGGCACCAGTAATAAAAATAGGATACAATTGTAGTTTTTATTTTGCCTTCCAGCCATAAAACACGGTAATATTAAAATTAACTCGAGTCCAGGGAGTCAGGCAGACAACTTCTACATTGACACGGAATGTGCAGTTAATCCTGGACAATTAGAAAAATGTGAAAAAAAATTAATTCATACTAAACTCACCTTCTGGAACTTCTCCCACGCTGCTCTTAAGACCTGGGAATTCCCATCTAGGGGCCCATGGACACTGGGCATTTGAGGGTCCTGTGTTTAGGTGTGGGGTGGAACCCACTGGACAAGCTGTGAAAACATGATTAGTTTTGGGCATTCTGTAAAGCTTTGGAGATATAGTAAATGCCTGTTGAAATTTAGCCCCCATGTACACTGGACGTTTACCCCCAGTGCATAAGGCTCCAGTATTTAGGTGCAGGTGGAAGCCAGGGGCACTGTCCAAGCCTACTGGACAAGTTGTGAACCAGATGAGTTTTGGATATTCTGTAAAGCTCTGGAGGTATAGTGAGTTCCTGTTGACATTTAGCCCCCCATGTACACTGGGTGTTTTGCCTCACCGCATGAGGCTCTGGCATTTAGATGCAGGCAGAAGGCTTTGCTTTGGCACAGGCAACAGAAGAAGAAGAAGTGGAAGCCACAGGCAGCATCCAGGTCCACTGGACAAGTTGACAAGATGAGTTTTCGGTGTCCTGTAAAGCTCTGGGGGTAAAGTGAGTGCCTGTTGACATTTAGGCCCCATGTACACTGGACGTTTAGCCCCAGTGCATCAGGCCCCAGTCTTTAGGTGCAGGTGAAAGATCAGGCACCATCCAGGCTCACCGGACAAGTTGTAAACAAGATGAGTTTTGGGTATTCTGTAAAGCTTAGGAGTTGTAGTAAGTGCCTGTTGACACTTAGGTTCCATGTACACTGGACTTTTAGCCCTACTGCATGAAGCTCTGGCATTAGGGTGCAGGAGAAAGCCACAGGCACCATCCAGGCTCATCGGATAAGTTGTGAACAAGATGAGTTATGGGTGTTCTGTAAAGCTTTGGAGGTGTAGGGGGTGCCTGTTGACAGTTAGGCCCCATTGCACACTGAATGTTTAGCCCCGCGGCATGAGGCTCTGGCAGAAGATGTGGGTAGAAGGCTTCTCTTTGGCACATGTGACAAAACAAGAGGTGAAAGTGGAGATGGATGAACAGGCTGGCCATTAATGGGTCGCATCATTTATGGCAGTTTGTCCATAAACAAACATTGAGGATGGGTTCACACTGCAGTATGGAGCAGCTCACAGCAGGGAGTCCGGTGGGTGCTTGTTCACCGTTTCAGGTCCGATTTCGGTCCGAATTTTTGGCTGAATTTGGACCTGAAATGCAACAAAAGACGCACCGGACTGCTGTGCAATTAGTTCCGGAGCCGTCTCGGAGATGTGTGAACCGGCTCCATTGAGAGGGTCACAATCTCCTGACATGCACCGTTCAGGCCCACCGGACAAGTTGTGAACAAGATGAGTTATGGGTGTTCTGTAAAGCTTTGGAGAGGTAGGGGGTGCCTGTTGACAGTTAGGCCCCATTTCACACTGGATGTTTAGCCCCTCTGCATGAGGCTCTGGCAGAAGATGTGGGCAGAAGGCTTCACTTTGTCCCATGTGACAAAACAAGAGGTGAAAGTGGAGACGGATGGGAAATGGTGGGTACTTGTTCACCGTTTCAGGTCCAATTGGATGCGGGGTCTCCCAGCCTTAAAAGTGGAACTAAAGTCCCGCTTTTCAAAAACTGCGAGCAGGCCGACTCTTCAGTGCAAGAAAGACACGCAATGCCTCTTTTTAAACCTACCTGCCTGCTGGCACTCTTCTCTGGAATGTACGCCAGCGTGGCTCAGTTCACTTTCTGGCACAGTGTCTTGTGTGCCGCGGTGACTGCACTCCTGTGCATGTGCAGGAGTGACATCATCCTGTGTCAGCCAATGAAGGCGGCTGCAGACCAAAACACAAAGAAGCTGGGTAGAAGATGCTGGCGTCGGACCGTACAAGATAGGAAAGTATTGTAGAGTTTAGCTCCACTTTAAGACACACGGGTAAAGCTAGGGTTGCCACCTTTTCTGCAAGCAAAACCCGAACACTTTAGTGGCCTGGGACACCTTTGGGTGCCCCAATGAGAGTAGTAATGCGGTGCACATAGCCTGCTGCAGCGAACAGTGGGTGCAGCCAAATTGCTCTTGCTGACATCATAGCCTTGCCCCCCCCCCCAGTGATGCGGACCTGCCCCCAGACTGCCACCCGCAGCCCCCGGACAGGAACAGATGTGTGTGACTATCTTGGTTACATGGAGAGCCACAGCCCAGTCTGAAGAGTGTGTCCGGGTTTCAGCCTGCCTGAAACCCGGACACGTGATTCAAAACCCGAACTGTCCAGGTGAATCCTGGACAGGTGGCGACCCTAGTTAAAGCTCCCACATCACAGTACAGGCAAGCTCCTGCAGGACCCTGGCCCTGCTGCTGACCGGCTGGGGCCTGGTACGGGAGCACCACATGCAACCCGCCCCCCCCCCCCCATCGGTGGCCCTCTCTAGGATAGCACACTGACCTATGCAGAATCTGTCCAACCAGACAGAAAAAGTGATTGTTTGAGGGTCTGACAAGCCCCCCCCCATACATAGCGATACATGCAATAAAGCAATTTTGGAATTTGCAGCGGAGAACTAATGGAAAATGAGGTAAAGGTGCCACTTTTTTTAAATGAATCTTGGCTGTTTTATGAATGATTTCTTTCATCTTTTTCTCAGTACGTTATCCAAAGAGCCCCCCGACGTGATCTGTAAAAAGCATTTCCATTCGTCTGCATTACCATCTGGGGGATAACGACCCCCCCCAGTACAGCCCTGGCCCCAGCACCCGCACGGTTTTGTGTAACCCGACCCCCTCCCCCACCCCTGCCAGAATCCGATCCCCCAATATTTTCTGACATTGCTCCCCATACGATCCGCTCTCCTCTGGTTTCTCGGCGGTTATCCGAGTCTTCCCGGTATCCGGGGCAATGCGTAGTTAGTTTCCCTGGAAACGCGCTGGCTGCACGCTCTAGCAGAGCAGATTAAGACGGGGACTGCGCTCCCTACTCCTCCGATACAAAAACACATCTCCGCTCAGAGCCGCCTCGCATTACATCATCGCTCTGCAGCCCGGGGAATATCTAATGCCTTTAATGAGCAATACTCTCATGTTTTATTGCGAGTTGCTTCTTCAGCATTTTTACAGCCCAATTCCGTATTTACAAAACAGACGCCGCATGCAGAGGCGGGAGCGCGCGGCTCGCTGACATAAACCGGAGGGGCCAGATCAACTCTTTTAAGCTACAAGAAGAAAATGCCTTTATTGCTTTCTACGTCCTGAATCGCTCGGTTTAGAACTGCTTAGTAGCATGCGATTAAAGACCAAACTACGTGCCAAAGCTTTTTTTTTTTTTTTTTCTGTTCAAGCTGAAGTTTAATCGGCTTATATTTCCCTTCCCTAGTTCTCCCCCCCTCTTCCACCTTCATCAACATGCTAATCATTTTTTTAAACATAACCTTTCCGTTTTTATGGCATACCTCATTTTATCGCTGGGTCTCTCTGCTTCTCTATGCAATGCAGGCAGATCATGACTGATGGGAGGGGCTGGCAGGGGGCTGTACAGAGTTTCCTGAAAACATCCCAGCACCCCGCCCCCAGTACTCCTCTCAGGAGCCCTCAGTCCTGATGCAAGTAGTGGGCAGGCTCTAGGGAGGAGTTATGCAAATATTAAAATGCCTTGCCGGGTGGATATCAGGAGAAGTGGGCGCTCCTAGGCAGGCTGGATTTGCACCAGTGGCGGCTGGTAGTATTTTGTTTGGGGGGTGGCAAATAACCGAACAGCCCCTGCCACCCCCCCACCCCCCCCCCACAGTGGCAGCTCACACCCACCCCATTCCCCCCTGCTGTCTGCCGGTCAGTCCACTGGCACTTACCCCCATCTAGGTGGCGGGCATCGGTGCAGATCAGGGAAAGAGCGGGCATCAGAGGAGCAGCGGCGGGGATCGGGCATCCAGGCATTGGCCAGCGGCTCATTGCTTCCGCCGTGCGTCTCCTCGTCTCCTCCTAGGCATCCAACAGGATCGCCTGTCCTTTCAGCCAATCGGGTGATGGGTATTAGACCCGCTTCCCGATTGGCCTGGAGGAGGATCAGTGTTGCAACAGCGAATATTCATTCGCTGTTGCAACACACCTGGGTGGGCTCCAGACGCAATGCTCTGCGCCCCCCGAGCCCACCCCATTTTGAAGCCTATTAGAGCCTCTGGCTGGGCTGGGGGTAGGGGAACGGCGCCTGTGTGCCCACAATGGACGGGCCGCCCCTGATTGGCACGCACATCTGATGCGGAGCCTTGAGGATCGAAAGAAGAAAGATCCAATGAATGAAAGGGGTGGGCCAGGGACAGTCGGGCTGAAGAAGAAAGCGCTAGAATTTATGGCTCGATCTGACTTGCTGCAGCTTCTAATGCACACTGTGAGCAGCTCACAGTATCAAATATTCTAACCACTTACTTTCAGTGTTTTTCATTGCAATATTTTTTTTTTATTCACTCCCAATGTGTTTTCAGACTTGAAAATATGACCACTCCAGGAAGAGTCAACTCCCTAGCACAGCCCCCTCCCTCCTTGCACGTCAGAGATCCCTCCTTTTCTGAGAGTGTCTTACTACGGTCTGTGCTGGCCCAGCTCCTCTGCCCCTTATCTAACCTCCCTACATAACCTTTTTTATGTAGCTGCTAAATGAGAAGTGAATAGGAATACAAAGTGTCACCTGAGTGACAGCCCTGAGCCTCCTGGGGCTAATGACATGGCATCCAACATAGCGGCGCTCTTGGGGCATTTGGATACGAGGGAGGCTTTTTCGCGTAAATAACTGGAGCAAAATCAAAAGGATATGTTGGATGGGCGTAAACAAGAGTTTAAAGAGTTTTAAAGAGTCACCAGACTCTTTGGGGTCCTCTTTATGGAGAGATCTGGGGTCAAAAAGATCCCAGATCTCTTCTCTACCTTTAAAAGCAAAAGAACAAACAAACAAAAAATAATAATAATAATAAATAATAATTGATCTTTTGCTTTAAAAAAAAAAAAAAAAAAAAAAAAAAAGTTTACTTCCACCCTGGACCGGATGTGACATCACTCCAATCCTCCAAGGCCATAGAGGTGATCAAAGACAATCAAGTCTTTTATCGCCCTCTGACCAGCTGGCCGCACCGTCGGATTGTTTTGGATCACTTTCATGAGAAAGCTAGCTGCTGGCTGAAAAAAAAAGTAACAGGGTTATGGCTGATAGCTTCAGCCCCGTGGCGGCAGTTTGGGTATTTTTTTTAGGGGGGGAGGGGCGTCAAACAATCCCCCCCGGGCCGCCGTTGGAGCGGCACTAGCACAACTGCCCCTACCCCCTCCCCTCGTGGCACGGCACTAACACCCCCAGACCCCCCCCCCCGTCCTTACCTTGGATGCGGGTGGTGAGAGCAGCGGTCGGAGCTGATGCGCCCATCTTCTAGCCCTGTCCTTAAGCGTGGCGGTGGGCTCGGGGAAAGCTGCTCCGGTGTCCTCTCCTGGAGCAGCTTCCGCGATGCGTCTTCTCTCCGCTCCTCCCGGCGCTAGGCGTCCAAGAGGATTTCCTGACATTTTGGCCAATCGGGAAACTGGTTTCATACCCGCTTCCTGATTGGCTGGGAGGAGGATCAGTGTTGCAACAGGGAATATTCTTTTGCTGTTGTAACACACCTGGGTGGGCGCCGGTTGCATCCTCTGCGACCCAAGCCCACCCTATTTTGAAGCCTATTAGAGCCTCTGGGCTCTAATCAGGTGCTTCAAAATAACCCCCACCGCTCTAATTCAAGCGCCCGGCGCCCATATCTCATGCATATAGGGGGGTGGTGCGGAGAGAGGGGGTGGAGCCCGGGCACCCCTAATGGACGGGCCGCCACCGCTTCAGCCACAACCCCGCTAAACCACAACCTATACATACATATTGTTTATTAATTTCTCAATTACTAACCTATCCATTTCACCGGGTTTTGCATACGAGACAATCGTTAAAGAGTTACAGTTCAAGAAGCATAAAAATATCTGGCGGTGGAGCCCCGACCAGAGATCCGGGATTCCTTGAAACCCATTTGAGTGTTATTAAATAATGAATGGAAAACGCTGACCTTATTAAAGAGCGGAGTTCACAGAGCCGCCTCTCTTTATGTGGCGGCTCCAATCATCAGCCAAGAACATTTCGTTTACGCAGTCACACCACCCCATACACCCCCCCCCCCCCCCCCGAAGACCGCAGGTGAGGCCAATAAAACGCATTTGTCGCTGGAAACTCACACTTTCCAGTTCCGCCTTACATTAATCGCACACGTCACGCTGACACGATAAACATTACCCCATCGCCGGCCCATTACCTCCATTTATACTTTTATTTTATTTTTTTAGTGGCTTTCGGAAAAAATTAAAAAATGGAGCAGTAAGGTGCCAACACCAGAAAATACCCGACACCCCGTCCCAGACCCCGACTCCGGCTCCGTATTTCAGGAGATCTTCTTATTTTATGGAAACATTTACTTTTCACAGAAAACAGAATAATTAACATCTGGTGCCGGCTGTACGGGGGGGGGGGGGGGGGGGGGGGGGGGACGAAAGGCTGCGTGATGAAAACACAGAGATGTTTCGGAGGTTTTCTCGGGTGACACTTCCTCTTCCTGTGTCACCTGTAGATATATGGAAGCCAACTGTGATCTGCATTGTAAATTCCACCGACGGAAGAGAGATGGAGAGAGGAGGTCGGGACAGACGGATATGAAGAGGAAAAGAGAAGTGAAGGACCAAGCGCCTTTTATGTTGTTGAACATAAATGACTTTTATTTAAGCATTTGCTCTCCTGAAGGTTTTATCCCCTTCGTGACCAGGGAATTTTTTTGCTATTTTTGCTATATATATAAAGTTACGAATTTTCCGAAATAACGAATGCCGCATCCAAACGTATGGAACGGAATGAATTCATATTAAATAATAATACAAAAAAAAGTTTATATTATTATTATTTATTATTAATTTGTTATGTTCCATTTGTTTAAATGCGGCATTCGTTATTTCGGATAATTTGTGAATTCAGATAAGTTCATATTCGTTACTTTCACCAACAGCCAAATTTGAAAGACAATCTCAATACCTATAATTTATTAGTTAGTTATTATTTCAGGTTTTTACATTTTCGGGTTTTTGAATTTCTGAACTTTTGAATTTACAAATTTACGAATTTTTGAATACGTGGAAAAATTTTTTTTTTGTTAATTCGGATATTTCCGAAGTAACTAATTTGTCGAAATTCGTTAAAAAACTAATTCAAAACGAAACGAATTGCACATGTCTACTGATCACTGTATTAGTGTCACTAGTTCCCACAAAGAGTAAAAAATGTCAGTTAGTGTTCGATTGTTCATCGCAATATAGTCCTGCTATAAGTCGCTGATCGCCGCCATTACGACTATAAAAAAAATAATAAAAACTCCAGTATATATAACGGTAGAACACAAACCAATCAATATACGCCTATTGGGATTTTTTTTTACCAAAAATATGTAGCAGAATACATATTGGCCTAAATTGATGAAGAAATTCGATTTAACATTTTTTTTATTGGGTATTGTTTTATAGCAGAAAGTAAAATATATTGGTTTTTTTTTTTTTCAAAATTGTCGTTTTTCCTTTTTTGTGTATAGCGCAAAACATAAAAGCCGCAGAAGTGATCAATTACCATTAAAAGAAAGCTCTATTTGCGGGGACACATTATACAAATGTTATTTGGGTAAAGTGTCGCATAACTGCACAAGTGTCAGGTAAATTAACGCAGTGCCGTATCGCAAAAAACTGCCTGGTCATAAGGGGGGGGGGGGGCAAATGCTCCAGAGAGCAAGTGGTTACCTTGTAAAAGTAGCAGTGACATCATCACTGTGCTGTACAAAACCTGTGCAGGGAACAAAGCTGTTGGTGGGACCCAGCTGGCTCCACCCACTACAGAAAACTGAGGGAGGGGCGGAGACAAGACCAGTCACCCTGCAGAAGAAGACAACACAGCAATGACTGGTCTCTATTGCAGGAAGTCTTACACTGGATTACTGCACAGATCAGCTATTATTCTCTCTCCTGTATTATACCTGATTTGGTGGTGTGCAAGTTCCATCATTCTTAACGTTGGAGCAATAAGAAAACAAAGGGCTTATTACTCCGACGGCGACTGCACCGAATCGGAACTTTGACCTGGGTGATCCGGATAACCTGGATATAAAGAATTCTGTTCTAGTTTGTATCATATGGCATTTTATATGTAGTCCAGGACACAGAAGATTGTGAAAATGTCTACCAGTTTCCAGGAACGAGTTAAATATTGTTGGAAGCACCACCGACAGCCCTTCCAGCTTCATTTTGGTTGCAAATCCGTCCGAGAGAGTCTTGGAAAGTGGATATGGGATAACACGGCCGGAATGGGCTGCCACATACTACAGAGCGTCATTAACACGGACTGGCACCACCTCGACCCCGGCTACAATGGAAAACGTTGGAAACCGTGGCCAAGAAACCAAGACTTGTGGTGTTCTCCTTGAGGAGCGGGAGCAGTTAAGGACACGGAGTCAAGGTTACAATCCCCGTCTGGCACAGACACATAACGATCTCGTCTAACCGCTTGCAGGATTTTAATTGCACTTCATCCAGAGGCTAAATGAGAGGTTATATTCTCGTATGTTCTCTCCAGACGCTTGTTGCCAAACTGAACTCACTGCATGGTTCTACTGCCGCTGCCAATGGGCAAGTGTTCTCGGGAAGAACCCGATATGAACTGGCATAGCAAAGATGGACAACGCTCCAGAAATTCTGCAGTGTGCACAAAGCGTGCAAGTCGGAAAGGTCCTCAATAATATTAAATTATTTGAATATTCTAGAATTTACAGAAATTCCAAAAACTAAAGGTTGTCTATTGATTCAAGTCTGTCCAACAGGAAATAACTCCCTGATTGGGGATCCAGAACAAGGACACACCCACCTGGGCATATTGTGTTCATAGAATAACAGTGAGACCGTTTCATGCTGATACTTAGAGTTTTTTTCCAACAATGGAACACGGACACTGGGGGAGGGGGGGGGGTCCAGAACAATGACACATTGACATCGGGGGGGCAGAGCAATAACATACTGACACTCTGGTACCAACAACAATGAACCACTGACACCTGGGGGTCCCCAACCAATGGCAAATTGACACTTGGGGGTCCCAGAACAATTACACCCTGACACCTGGGGGTCCTCGAACAATGGCACAGACACTTGGGGGTCCAAAACAATGAAAAACTTATACCTAGGGGGTCCCAGGACAATAAAAAACTGGCATGCTGGAACCCACAATAATGAACCATTGACACTTGGGGTCTCAGGACAATGACATACTACCACTCTGGAACCTACAATAATGAACCACTGACACCTAGGGGTCCCTGAACAATGACACACTGACAATTGGGGGTCCAGAACAATCACACACTGACAATTGGGGGTCCAGAACAATGATACACTGACAATTGGGGGTCCAGAACAATGACACACTGACAACTGGGGGTCCAGAACAATGACACACTGACAATTGGGGGTCCAGAACAATGACACACTGACAATTGGGGGTCCAGAACAATGACACACTGAGAATTGGGGGTCCAGAACAATGACACACTGACAATTGGGGGTCCAGAACAATGTCACACTGACAATTGGGGGTCCAGAACAATGACACACTGACAATTGGGGGTCCAGAACAATGATACACTGACAATTGGGGGTCCAGAACAATCACACACTGACAACTGGGGGTCCAGAACAATGACACACTGACAATTGAGGGTCCAGAACAATGACACACTGACAATTGGGGGTCCAGAACAATGACACACTGACAATTGAGGGTCCAGAACAATGACACACTGACAATTGGGGGTCCAGAACAATCACACACTGACAACTGGGGGTCCAGAACAATGACACACTGACAATTGGGGTCCAGAACAATGACACAGTGACACCTGGGGGGTCCAGCAAAATGACGCACTGACAATTGGGGGTCCAGAACAATGACACACAATTGGGGTCCCAAACAATGACACACTGACACTTGGGGGTCCAAAGCAATGGGAAACTTACACTTAGGGGGTCCCAGGAGAATACCATACTGGCACTCTGAAACACACAATAATGAACCACTGACACTTGAAGGTCCAGAACAATGACACTGACACTTAGGGGTCCCAGAAAAAAGACACCTGGGGGTCCCAAAACATGAACAGACACTAGTTTAGACCAGTCTTGGTGGTTATGCTGAGACGTGTAGTTGCCAAGGTTGCTCAAGCTTTACCCCAACTTCATACCTATCACCGCAGACAGACGAGACTCTGAGAATGTCATCGACATCTCCACATTTCTATCACCATATTCCAGACAGAACATTCTGCCCGCAGTATGAAAGGAGCCCTCTGATTAGGTTTGGGTGTAGGCGTGCAACAAACAACAGACCCAACAATAGGATGACTGTACGCCTCTGAGCCCCAACCTGTTCTACTTGTAAACCTTCCACCCCCCCCGGCATTGTCGGGAGACAGAAACTCTCCCCACGGCGGTCCTCTCCGCGCTCTGATCCCCCAGACGCACAGCCCTAATCTGCTGTACATAAGCATAACACTGGAGATCAATAAAAATAGCATTTTCATTCTTAATACAATGTATTTATAACCTGAGCAGCTGTATTCTCCTGACACCGCAAAAAGCTTTCTACGTGCAATAAAAGAAAGCAAAGTATTTAAGAAGAATCTAGCTCAGGGCTGGCTGCATACGAAATACATTGTACTAGAACAACATTCTTAAAGAGCCATTTTGAAATGGTTTGAGTGGCACGGCCATCATGCACAAATTGCCAAATGGTTTCAACATTTTCGGGGTTTGAGCTCATTAAAGGGTTTCCTGATCTCCCCGATCTTCCAGTGATGTTCTTCTGATCTTTAAGTGCGTATACCCCTCAAAACACCTCAAACGACTCATTGCAGCATTGCCGTAAACCCGCCGAATCATGTCAAACGTGGCAGATTTGCCCAGTTTGCCACAGAATTTCACCTTTGCCCTTTGTTTTATAACTTGCTGTCAATGATGAAATAGCAGATGTGGTAACGCACGTGGTCAGAATAACACCAGTTGCACATCTCCCGATGTACACAGAACGAGGTCTTTTGGCACACTGACTTATGAAGGTCGGTGCTCCCTGTGACTGTTCCTGCAGCCTTGTGCTGCCATCTGTTGGCGTGTTACAAAACTAGTCTCAAAACTTTTTGATACCACCTCGTATGTGAAATAGGGGCCTTAGATTGTAAGCTCCTTTGGGGCAGGGGCTGATGTGAACAGGGCCGCCATCAGTGAGGGGGCAGCCGATACAACAACCGTGTTGAAGGGCTATAGAAACAAATTCGCAGTTCTGCTGCCCTCTATGTCATTAAGCTCAGACATCGTGCACCCCTCGTGCATGTGCACCCCTCGTGTGAGCTGCCTATACTGTGCCCCTCTGTGTCAGCAACATGTCAGCTTTGTGAAAACGAGCTGGGACTAGATAGGAAGATTTCCTTTACAAGTAGGGGCTGTAAAGAAAAGGGCGGAGGCTGTTTGTGTACAGGGAGGGGCCAAAGGCTTGTGTGTTTACAGATTTATGTATGTGTGGGGCTGACATATGTATACAGGGGGGCCTGACATATATACAGGTGTGAGGGGGGCTGACATATATACAGGTATGTGGGAGGGTGAGGCTGACATATATACAGGTTTGAGGGGTGCTGGCATTTATACAGGTGTGGGGGGGCTGAGATATATAAAGGTGTGAGGGAGGGCTGGCATATATACAGGGGTGGGGCTGACATATATACAGGTGTGGGGGGGGGGTTGACATATATACAGGTGTGGGGGGCTGACATATATACAGGTATGTGGGAGTGTGGGGCTGACATATATACAGGTTTGAGGGGTGCTGGCATTTATACAGGTGTGGGGGGGGGGCTGAGATATATAAAGGTGTGAGGGGGACTGGCATATATACAGGGGTGGGGTTGACATATATACAGGTGTGGGGGGGTTGACATATATACAGGTGTGGGGGGCTGGCATATATACAGCGTGGGGCTGACATACATACAGGTGTGAGGGGGTCTGGCATATATACAGGTGGGGGGGCTGACATATATACAGGGTTGTGGGTGGGGCTGAGATATATACAGGTGTGAGGATGGCTGGCATATATACAGGTGTGGGGGGGGGTTGACATATATACAGGTGTGGGGGGCTGACATATATACAGGTATGTGGGAGTGTGGGGCTGACATATATACAGGTTTGAGGGGTGCTGGCATTTATACAGGTGTGGGGGGGGCTGAGATATATAAAGGTGTGAGGGGGGCTGGCATATATACAGGGGTGGGGTTGACATATATACAGGTGTGGGGGGGTTGACATATATACAGGTGTGGGGGGCCGGCATATATACAGCGTGGGGCTGACATACATACAGGCGTGAGGGGGTCTGGCATATATACAGGTGGGGGGGCTGACATATATACAGGGTTGTGGGTGGGGCTGAGATATATACAGGTGTGAGGATGGCTGGCATATATACAGGTGTGGGGGGCGTGGGGAATGTTGGTGGCAGCGGCTTGGGGGGGCAGGCTTAAAGCTGTGTAAGGGGCCCAAAAATATCTTATGGCTGCCCTGGATGTGAATATGCAGTATGTCAAGCACTGTGGTGCAAATTTTCGGCGCTATACAAAACCTTATAATAAATTTGCCATCTCTTAGATATACTGTGTAACCTGTAGATGTTCTCTATGGGTTGCAGTAGGTTACTCATCTTTCTGTGCTTTGCAGTCATTTGTTCCATTTTGCAGGAAGCCGAGTATAATCCAAAAGTCACTTGTAGGTGAAAAAAAAGTCTGAATTTTCAAAGGCAAAAGTCGTGCAGAAAACTTGATGGAACTCTGTTTACACTGGAGATTTGGGCAGGTGGTAGACCTCCGTATCCTGACACAAAATCCAATAATCTTGTACTGTTTCCTCTATGAAGTGCTCCTGCTCCCTGAAGTATTAATGTGACATTCGGATGTATTTCACAGGAAGGTGCGGAGACCCCTCTCAGCGTCGGCCGCGCTCTCCCCGAGCTCGCCTTGTCAGCGTCTCTGGATGAGCAATAGCGGTGGTCAATCGATAGTCTTGGGCCAGACAAAGCCGCGTCTTAAATGGAAGAGACTCGGGAGCTGGATAAGTTTATCTTCCTGTGTCAGAGTGACAGGTGGCTGAAAAATGGCTCAGATCATGTACAGCAAACTTCGTCCTGTCCTGTTGCAATTCCAATCTGCGTCCGGCGGTGGAGCGTTCGGAAAAGTGACAGGTGAGTCTATCGCCGTACGTACGCTGCACTCACCGGCACAAGCTCTACAGCACTGCATTAATCACCGGAGCTCCTCCGACAACTGCTGCCGACTGTTTGTTCTGTAGGGTGAACGGACGCTGACTGATGTACGCGGCTCTGAGATAGGATGTGGGGGTCAAAGCCAAACTTCAGCCAAAACTTTCTTAGTTTTGGATGGATCAGGAAAAGGTTAGATATGTGACGGGAGTCACTTTGGGCGGGGGGCCTGTGGAATTAAACTTACCTTAGAGAGGTTGGGAAACTCCTGGTTCAGCTCCCCAGGCCCCTCTTATCGGTAAGTCACCCTGTGTCTATTAGGGGCACAGGGGGCCTGACTGGTCTGCGCTAACCGGACTCAGTATTTTGTTTTACCCCTGTTATCCTGGGTCTTATGTGTGGTTTGTGCTGAAAGTTGGAGAGGCTCCTTCACTTGGGATAGGCATATTTATCAACATCCCTCAAGAAATATATGAAGATAAATTAATTCCACTGTATCAGACTACTGGGACATTGTATGAGCTTTTCCTCATAGCCTGTTGTAGGCTCCGTCTGCTCCCATGCAGTCTGCGATTCCTGATTAATCAAAGCATTGCTTAGATATGGATTCCATGGTTAACTGGATCCCCTATTGTTTCTGTCTGTCTGCTAGTATTGTCCTTATCCACCTAGTCTGGTTTAAGTGAATAGTTAATTGGCTCAAGTTAATTATATCACTGTCAGCTATTAGTTGCTAGAGGTGGATTAGCATGTAGTTAACTGCTCTTAACTGCACCATTACTAAAGGCAAATAGGCTATGCACTTAGTAATCAACCCCTTTGTATTTTGGGTACATGGCTCCTTTAAGCGGATCCTAGCTGTGATGGAGTGTGTATGAGTTATCAGAGGGGCCTGAGGACTGTAAATGCACTCGGAGAATCAGCAAGCCGTGCAGTGATTGGTGGCGGCGAGGTCAGACAGGTAGCAGTCAGGTATGAATGAATACACAGAGGTGACGGAGGAGAGCAGCTCCCTCCCCTGTGCGCAGTCTGCTCACATCTCATCTCTCGGAAGATTGATGTGTCAATAATGGTCACCCGTCTGCCCTGGGATGGAAATGTACAGTTATTACCGGACAGCCATCAACCAGCGGCGTAACCGCGGGCTACATTCCCCATCATGCATGACGGACGCAGGAAGATGGAGATAAACACAGTGCGCACCTAGGACATGATTGGTGCACCGTTCTCAGAGTACAGAACAAGAACTTCTAAAGGGCACCACAGCTAAGTCAGCATGAGTAACGCACAACTATACCCAAGTACAAAAATATTATATTACAGCTTGCTGGTCTTTAGATCAGCTGACTGCGTTTGTTTTCTTTTTTCAAGGCTTATTTTCCTGTGAACAGTACACTTCCTGTCCTAGGGTGTAAACATTCACTTACTGTATCTATGGAGGGAGCCATGGTTGTCACCCAAGCTGGTGGTGCTAAAGTCAAAGGTTTTTTACCTTAAAGCAGAACTTCAGTCATTTTTTCATCTTTCCATCTATTAAATCTTCTGCCCTTGTTGTTGTTTTAACTTTGGATAGTAAAACATTTTTTTTCTGCCAGTAAATCCCTTATACAGCCCACTTCCTGTTTCTTGTCTGGTCATTGGCCTGGGCTTATGACATCATACACAGCTCTCTTTAACTCTCGTGAGAGTTTGCCAGGAAGGGAGGGAGGATGAGTCATAAAAGGGCCAATGAGAGCTGCAGGTGTGTGTCTGTGTAAATCCAGGAAGTGAACAGGCAGCAGCTTCAGCTGCCCACAGTTAAAATGGCTGCAGCCAGACTCAGTGGAGGGAGATTTCTGCAGCATATTTGGCAAGTACAGAATCACAGTATATATAAGGACGCCCTCTGTTGAAGTCAGGATATGACGAAACGCGTCAGAGCGTGGCCTACACGACGCCGGAAGTGACGCTTGCGCTCCACCACAGCCTGTATCACAACCAGGAAGTTAGAGATCGCTACTTGGGAAGCTGAACCGGCTGAAGTTTACCATGGTGAAGTGCTGTGTTTAATACTTCCTTCTGATGTGCTCTTTTGATTGCAACAATAATGTACGTATAATGTTTGAAGGGGGGTCTTTGTGTGATGTGACGGGCTTTTAATTAATAAACAGGATTACGCTATGTACGCCTTTCTTTTGTTGTTTGGTGATTTGTGAGCCCTGATCGTCTTGGATTCCTCCGGAGGGGTGCTGACAGTGGCCTGTCGCTTGGATCTCTCTTTTCTTGGATGCTTATGGTTATTAGGCCCTGGTGAGTTTAACCCCCTGAGGGGAGTGTGTTCTCACAGGGTGGAAGTGGATGGATCGGTGGAAGGTGCACACTGAATTTCTATACTTTGATCACCTATGAACACTTTCTGAACCACTGTGCTTACTGCCCTTCTCTCTCAAAGGACTTTTTGTTTGTGAAGTTGGCCACATATATCCGTTCTAGCTCAACATTAGCGCTGTTTGTAGTGTGTTATTATAGTCATATTTTGCTGATTATGGTATGCCACTATTTATGATGATATAAAATAATATGCAAAGTGGTTGGAGGGAAGCTTCAGAATGGCCATGAATCTCTGAAGGTACAGCACGGTTACGCCGTCCCTTCAGAGCGCATGCGCCAGCGACGTCACCGGCAGCATCGCTTATGAATATCTCCTAAACGGTGCAGGTTTAGATTTTCACTGTACCTACAGGTAAGCCTTATTACAGGCTAACCTGTAGGTACAAGTTCACAAGTGGAGTTTACCTCTACTTTTAAAGTGGGTGTAAACCCTTCCATATCCTCAGTGAAATGACTGGCCTCAGGTGATACACAGAGATAAAACAAATCTTGCTACATAAGTGGTACCTGTTTATTTGCAGTCTTCTCGTCTCTACAACCATTCAAAGTGCTGAATTTTGAAAGCTTGTCCAATGCCACGTACACACGATCTGATTTTCCAACGGGAAATGTTGGATGTGAACTTGTTGGCGGAAAGTCCGACCGTGTGTACACTCCATCGGACATTTGTTGTCGGACTTTCCGCCCACAAATGTTGGCTAGCATGCTTTCAAATTTTCAGCCAACAAATGTGTGTTGTCGGACTTTCCGATTGCGTGTACACAAATCCCTCGGACACATGCTCGGAATCAAGTACGAGCCGGAAGTGCTCGGTCTTGTAAAACTAGCGTTTGTAATGGAGATATCGCATGACTATTAAACCTCCTTTTTATCGGCTCGCCGTGCGTCACTACGTTCGTAATTGTTGGCCAACATTTGTGTGACCGTGTGTATGCAAGACAAGTTGGAGCCAACAACCTTCCAACAAAATTCCACGGTTTTGTTGTTGGAAAGTCCGATCGTATGTACGGGGCATAAGAGTTCAGGAAAAAGTGGGACGGAGAGGTGAAGTTACACTCTGCAGAGCTCAGTGAGGAGAGCTCTGACAGCTGATTGGAAGGAAGAGACACCCCCCCCCCCTCCACACAGGGACAGAGCTGAGGCTGTCAATCAGCTGGAGCTCCCTCTCCTGTCACCATTTTTCTCTTGGTGTCAGGAAAACATGTCAAAAGTGATTCATGCTGATAGCAGAGGAAGGAGGCGGCAGACAGAAATGACGCTTAGTGCTGTGGGCTGAGACAAGTACACACTATAGAGAGATATGCTTTGTTCATATTTCACGTCTGAGGTTTACAACCACTTTAAGGACATGAGCTTTAGAAATAAAGTTTTTAAATTTTTTGGGGCAGTTGTGTAATAGGGAGGAGGAAGGAGGCAGGAGAGAGAAACGGTAAAAAAAAAAAGGTCCATTTTCATCTAAATATAAATAAATTCAGCCACCACATCCGGGGACTGGCAAGCTGCAATATATTATTATTTTTTTTTTGTTCTTGGGTTTAGATATCCATTAAGCTCAACAAGATTCTAGAGACAAAACGGCCCTTCTACTCCACACACAGACATGACTTTGAATACATTTATCAGTTTTGGATCCTCTATGTCAATATTCTCCTAAAATGCTCAGAGAACATTACAATTGTTCCGAAAGGACTCAAAGAGATGTGCTGATCGGCTCGGTTTGGTAACGGCTCTTTGCAGCCACTTCCTGTCTACGGTCACCGGGCATTTCTCAGGGTGGGTATCCTGATGGTGACAACAGTGGTCCCCGCCTCTGTAATGTGTATTGATACGGCCTCTTGTAGTCTCCATTAGAAGTCTGTGTGTGACAATTGCAGATTTAAAAAAAATACTGAAAGAAACTTTCTAACCTCCAGGCCACGGCTCAGAGCGGCCGCATATTTGCGTACCAATTAGCCGACCCCGTGCGCTCCCCCCCAGGACAGTTACCAGCGACTTCTTACGATTGGGAGCTTTCTGATCAGGTGTTTGACATGACAGCCAATCACGGCGGTCACATGATCGTAAACCCCGTCCCCACCTCCTGACATCTGAAACCTCTTAAAGGGCCGGGAGGCGCCGGCGCAGAAAGGGTTAAATGACATTAACATGTTGAAGTTAATATGAGATTTTAGTGATCGGGATTACATCTGCTTGAAGGGATTTGGGGCTCCAGTTTACTCCAGGTCATCGATGAAGAAAAGTATTACAAATCGGGGTGTCCGCAGAACATCCAGGCGACTAGCATTTTAAGATGGTCAGTGTTTACAACCATGAGAGGTTCACTTTATTATTTTAGATATAAAAAGACACAAATGAATACAGCTCTGTATTTATAAATACATCATTAGCCAAATTTAGTTTGGTGTCAGCCTCTTGCAGTCCCTGTACAGCAGAGTTCAGACCAGGAATGGGAAAAGCAGCACTCTGACAAGAAAGAATGCTGGTAGGAGCAAAGAGCAGAGAGCTGAGGTCATCACTGTGCTACTTCTCCTTTCACTGTCCATACATGGGCTAGGGGGGCGGGTCCAGGATGAACTGGGCTCAGAACAAGTTGGTTTAATGTAGCTGGCCATCAGACTCGAGGACATCTAGTGGCAGAAAAAAGTACTGTGGGGAAAGTCTCTGGATTGAAGGCAAATATTGCAGGAAAATCAGCTTTTTTTGTTATTTTATCATTTTAATAGACTTTTCTTTATTATCTTTTTCGGGGGAGTTCTGCTTTAAAGTGGCTGCAAAGGCAGAAGGTGCATTCTATGCACTAAGATAAAAAGCCTTCTGTGTGCTGCAGCCCCCCTAATACTTACCTGAGCACCATCTAGATCCAGCCATATTGCACAGGAGACCCGGCTGGCCGGGACTTCCCTCCTCATTGGCTGAGACAGCAGCGTGGGGCCATTGGCTCCTGCTGCTGTCAATCAAAGTCAGTGAGCCAATGAGGTGAGAAAAGAGGCAGGGCGGGTCTGGGCCGCAGCTCCGTGTCTGAATGGACACAGGGAGCTGTGGCTCGGTTCGGGTGCCCCCCATAGCAAGCTTCTGGCTGTGGGGGGCACTCGGCAGGAAAGAGGGGCCAGGAGCACCGAAGAGGGACCCGAGAAGAGGAGGATCGGGGCTGCTCTGTGCAAAACCATTACACAGAGCAGGTAAGTATAACATGTTTGTTATTTTTAACGAAAAAAGAAAGAGACTTTTATCTGACTTTAAGTTCAGATATCTGATATTAGGAGAGGAAAAAGGTGGCAATTATTTGTTCAGGTGCTGACAAAATACACGCTGATAGAAGGAGAAAGTAGAGTGACAGGGATGAGATTATTATTCTGCTTCTTCTCCTTTCACTGCTCAATAAGAGATTAGAAGAGAAAAAAGCAGCACAAAGAGCCAATCATTTTATGTGCTGCCTTGGTCATGTGCTAACAAGGAACAAGCTGATAGGAGGAGGAGAGAGCAGGAAGTCAGAGAGATGAGCTTATCAGTCTGCTGCTTCTCCTTTAACTGCTTGAAGCGGAGTTCCACCCACATTTCTCACTCCTCACCATGCAGTACTAATGTGCATCCTTTTAAAATGAACTGGCAAATTATTAATTTTTTTTCTGTTCAATGACCTGATTTATGCCCATATCTAATTTCACTTCCTCCTTTAGTGGCTGCGGCGCCACTCGTAATTTCCGGTTTTGCATTGGCTCCTGGGAGATCTTGGTCAGCTTGGCATGGAGCAGCTCCAGTAACATTTAACATTGGCGTCTATGGAAAATCTTGGTCAGCTTGGCATGGCACTGCTCCCGTAACATATAACATTGGCGTCTATGGAAATCTTGGTCAGCTTGGCAATGCACTGCTCCCGTAATATATAACATTGGCGTTTATGGAAAATCTTGGTCAGCTTGCAATGGCACTGCTCCCGTAACATATAACATTGGCGTCTATGGAAAATCTTGGTCAGGTTGGCATGGCACTGCTCCCGAAACATATAACATTGGCGTCTATGGAAAATCTCGGTCAGCTTGGCATGGCAAGCTGACCAAGACTGCACTGCGCACATGCGAGATCGGAATAGCCAGCATGCACGGAATCCAGGAAGATGGACACTGTGGCTTCAGATGCCCACACTGGAGATGGCCGCGCTGTGCAGGAAATTCACAAAGTAAGAAAACGATGCTGAACAAATAGAAAACCGGGCATAGTTTACAGCATAGCTTTGTTACTTTGCACGAGGCATGAGTATTCTAGGGGTATTTCGATCTTTAAAATCATATTTCGGCCGGAACTCGGCTTTAATCATAGGCTTAAAAACCTGTGACTGCAGCAGAGAAAAATCAGGTCTCCTGCCCTGCCAGACAGGACTGTGCTGCGGGGATGAGCTGTGTAAATCTTAGGACTGGATGGACAGACCCTCTGGTAGATAACACAGATCTTATGTATGTATTTCTTGTCTTTTTTGGCCGTTTGCAGCTTTTATAATGGTGGAGATGCAGTCTTGTATATGCGGGGTTGCTTGTACAGTATTGTTATCCACATAGTATAATAATGACAGGTACTCTTCTGTATATTTTCCTCCTATATCAGACAGTAATGAACTGTCTAAGTGACAAATATTTTTCATCTTTTGAGGAAAACATGACAAGCAGCGAGGATCCATCCTATAATAACAAAGTCACTGTCAGTTACATCACTATTCTGGGCCTAGACGCATGGCGGGGATGCGATCGTTCTCATCGCAGAGTGACCCATGACCCGGACAGCAATAGCTGCAGATATTTCAAGAATCCCATAAAAGACACAGAAAATGACCCCCGGCAGACCGGCCACGCTGAAGGGAAAGAGCAGAAAATAGCCTTTCCCGCCATTCGCCGAGGCCGTGCTGCCTGCCGGGGCTGGGGGGGGGGGTGAGGGTCGGTCCGGGTCAGGTATAAATTGCTGCGGAGGTGACGCCACTTTGAAAGTCGTTATTGTCATATTGTCAAAGACTCGCAGAATTCAGGATAATTAGCTATGGAGGCTCGCGGAGAGCACGCCGCCTCGTCCCTGCGATTTATTTTCAGGCAGTAATTAACTGTGGTAATTAGATTGTAAGCTCTAACGAGCAGGGCGCCCACCAACACGTCAGATCTCCTGTTAGCCATGTATCTTTATTTACTGTGTATCCATCCCTCACTCTCTGCTGTAATCGTTTATATCGGAGGCGTCGCTCTGGAAAGGGTGCCAAACATTTGGCATTAATAACATTACATAATTAAATGAGGTAATAAAATATTAATAAAACAAGGTAAATATCTGGGTGAGTTATGAGATTGTACCAGGCAACAAAACTCAACAACCTGTATTATAATAATTCGGAGTCTCCCGGCCTTAAAGCTGAACGCCGGGATAAGTAAATATCATCTCAATCCATTCATCATGTGTATCCTTCTGGATTCTCGGTGAGCTTTGTGTATATCTTGCAGATCTGTCCAGTGTGAGACTTCCTGTACTAAAGACCACTCACTGCTCTCTCTACTTGTGCAGGGGGACTGGTCTGGTCTCCGCCCCCTCCTGTAGTTTGCTACAGGTAGCTTGTAGTGGGTGGGGCCTGTTGGGCCCCTCCCACAGCTCTGCTCTCCCTCCTTGTGCAGGGGGACTGGTCCTGTCTCCGCCCCTCCTGTATTTTTTTTTAGAGATAGCTGGTAGTGGGTAGGGCCTGTTGGGCCCCTCCCACAGCTCTGCTCTCCCTCCTTGTGCAGGTAAACTGGTCCTGTCTCCGCCCCTCCTGTATTTTTCTACAGATAGCTGGTAGTGGGTAGGGCCTGTTGGGCCCCTCCCACAGCTCTGCTCTTCCCCCTTGTGCAGGGGGGCTGGTCTTGTCTCCGCCCCTCCTGTATTTTTCTACAGATAGCTGGTAGCGGGTAGGGCCTGTTGGGCCCCTCCCACAGCTCTGCTCTCTCTCTTTGTGCAGGGTGACCAGACTTGTCTCCGCCCCTCCTGTTTTGTGCAGTGGGTGGAGCCTGCTGGGCCCCTCCCACAGCTCTGCTCTCTCTCTTTGTGCAGGGGGGCTGGTCTTGTCTCTGCCCCTCCTGTTTTCTGAAGTGGGTGGAGCCTGCTGGGCCCCTCCCACAGCTCTGCTTTCTCTCCTTGTGCAGGGTGACTGGTCTTGTCTCCGCCCCCTCCTTTAGTTTTTTGCTGGCAGCCTGTAGTGGGTGGGACCTGCTGGGTCCCTCCCACAGCTTTGCGCTCTCTCCTTGTGCAGGGGAACTGGTTCTTGTTTACGCTCCCCTCCTGTAGTTTTCTGCAGACAGCCTGTAGTGGGTAGGGTCTGTTGAGCCTCTTCCACAGCTCTGCTCTCTCTCTTTGTGCAGGGGGACTAGTCTTGTCTCTGCCCCTCCTGTTTTCTGCAGTGGGTGGAGCCTACTGGGCCCCTCCCACAGCTCTCCTCGCTTTCTCTTTTTCTGCACGGGGACTGGTCTTGTCTCTGCCCCTCCTG
Organism: Aquarana catesbeiana; assembly: GCF_042186555.1. NCBI lineage: Eukaryota > Metazoa > Chordata > Amphibia > Anura > Ranidae > Aquarana > Aquarana catesbeiana. The sequence continues at coordinate 339,832,448 of NC_133330.1, read as the reverse complement.
TTTTCTGCAGTGGGTGGAGCCTGCTGGGCCCCTCCCACAGCTCTGCTCTTTGCACAAGCTACACTCAGCAATTATAATTATGCCACAGCTACTTTTACAAGGTAACATGTGGGTTTCCAAAGGCCTTTGGTGCACACAAAGTGGCTTCATATCCTAATCCTTCGTGGCTATTGAGAAATATATTTAAATAAAATATTTTGTGTCTGGAGTTCGTCTTTAAAGGTCAAGGCTTTCATTATTGCCAGCAAAGAGAATGACCCTACTAGCCATAGGTAAGGCACACAATCTGGTAAAGGCAGTCGCTGCTCAGCTCATGACTGGAGGGATTTTGGCAAAGTGGAGCAAAGCAGAGAATTTAAATTCCACTGACTATGTGAAATCTGTTAAAGAAACAAACAAATAAAGCCTCTTTTGTCTTATATAGGAGGGGGTATTTTTTATTTTTTTTATTTTTTTGGGAGGGGGGGTGTATTTGGGGCCCTTTATCTAATTGTATTACTGTTCCTATATATTTGTGTCATTTCCCTTTTGCTGGGGACACTGAGAGCCAATCAGCTGTGCAGCGTGCGCAGAGTGAGCAAAAGGATGACTTCATCAGTCTGCTGCTGTTTCCCTGCTCGCCAGTCACAGGCTGGAGGGGCAGGAAGGTGAACTTTCACTTATCTCTCACTTCAGATGTGTAAAGTCAGGTCTCCATCCAAGCAAGGCTGTTTAAATCTCAGAACTGGATGGACGGTAATGACCATCCTTCAGCAGGTCAAATATTAGTCCCAATATGTGTATTTTGCTGTTTCCTGGAGTTCAGCTTTAATGTGTAGCCAGACACAGGAAAGTACAAATCCTACACACACGTGAGCTTGAACAGATACTATTAGCGGAGTCTAATTATCATGTTCCATTAACGATGATCTAATTGCGGCAGATGATCTGTTGTTGTTTTGGTGTCATGTCTGAAGACGGAAACACGCATGAGAGACACTAAACACACCCACATATATAAAAGGCAATTAAAGAATGTTTGCCCGGCTGCATATCTCCAACATGTTTACAGACAAAGCTCATTAGGCGGGTTCCCAGCTGTCAGTCACAGGATTGTCATACGTTCCTTATCTGAGGGATCGATATGCACACCGCGAGCAAATCCTTGGCAACGCGCTCGCTGTGAGGCTACATACAGACGCAGCATTGTGATTAGAATTGTATATTTACTTATTACAGGGACCTCACAGATAAAGATAACCTGCCACACATTTGTGCCAGTGTTGAATTGTAAGTAATTGTAAAAGGCAGAAGGTGCGTTCTATGCATTAGGATAAAAAAGCCTTCTATGCCCCCCCCCCCCCAACACTCATCTGAGCCCCATCTAGATCCAACCATGTTGCACGAGTGCCTCGTAGGGTTGCCACCTGTCCGGGATTCACCGGGTTCTGGTTTGGAATCACACGTCCGGGTTTCAAACTGCCTGAAACCCGGACACAATATTCAGACTGGACTATGGCTTCCCAGCAGGGTTGCTGGCTGCAGTTGTCCAAGCTGAGAGTGTCTGTTACACTCTCTTTCACACTGCCCAAAGCCATCACTAACAATCCCCCCCCTGTAACTTCCAATTGTCCCTGATTTCGAGGGACTGTCTATCATTTAGAGCAATGTCCCTCTGTCATTTTGGTCTAATCTATATAGTTGTATATAAAATGCACTACTTGGCTATTAAAAAGTGTTTCCCAGTGCTAAACCTTTCATCCAATTTCTAAATTGCTGCATTTTTAAATCCCAAAAGACAATATAAAGGAATAGTAAGGGTAAAAAGAAAATGCACTTGTGGGTTTAACCAATCATTTCATTGTACAATTCTCCATTAAGGGGGGCGTGGCGGGGGGTGTGTCCTATGCCTAGATACTTCTGCTAATAGATGTCCCTCATTCCCATCTCAGAAAGTTGGAAGGTATGCCAAATTTGGCCCATGGGCCATTGTTTGGAGACTCTCTGGGTCTAAACCAATCAAGGCTCTATTACTTTGCTCAGTGCTGATAGTCAAAAGCTCGAACTGTTTGAAGGAGGAGAGAGCATGACTTTATTGATGTACTACTTCTTCACTGTCCAATCAGCAAGCTGGGGGTGGGTCCCTGACCAAGCTGTATTGCTTAACTACAGCGGAGGTCAAGGACCACTCAGCTGGTTTGCCCAATAGGGGGGATCAAAGGGCTGGCTAAAAACAATGAAAAATCCTTTGAGAGGTCACAAAGCACATTATATATATATATATATATATATATATATACATATATATACACACACATACTTATGTATTTAGTGGTTTGCTGGAATTAAGGGCCAAAGGGTAGGTGATGCTGGAAACTTTCAATGTGATAAAAAAAAAAAAAAGTGTTGGACTCTTTTTGCCCCTTATCACATTAATAGGAACATATCTGCAATGGGTTTATCGGCCAGAAAAGGATTCCCATGTTTGCAGGTTTGTTATATTGTACCCTTTGTGTGAATGGCCGATAAAGGAGTTTGCCGATTCTGGTTAAAACACAGACAGGGACAAAAAAAATACATAAAATGACAAAGTTATGGAAAGGCAGGTAGAAGTCAGTGAAGAAAAGTTGGAAACTATTTTAAATGTCAGCAGCTTAGTAAAAAAAATGAAAAGGATTCCCTGATATCGCAGCCGGAGATCTAAATAAATTTTAAAAAAAATACACCATATGCTCGCCGCTCGCCTCTTCACTGCCTTTTCCTGTCCTGCTAATTACCAAACCATTGATTTGGTAATCAGTCTTCGCGCCCCCCCAATTTTTCTCAGTGGCAGTAAGAAGCTGTCAGGCGTTGCGGTTCAGCGTCCCAGCCCTTCCCCCTCTTCTGTTCGCTAACTGGGAGGCAGGTAACAACGCGCACGCTGCGCAGTAACACAGCTCCGAGCAAGGACATACTGCAGGCGCTCCTCCCCGCCATCGCCATTTATAACTGTCAAACGTTTATCATTGACAAATCTGTTTGCGTGGGGAAGACATTCAGGGTGTAGATCAAGGAGAGCGAGAGGGGTTGCAATATTTATGGCGCTGGCGTTGCGTTTTGACATTGCCTCTTATGCTAAGGTGGCGAGGAAACAGCCAGACATGGGCCACAATGGAGGGAAATGGTGTAAACGGATACGGCATTATTTAAGATTAAGAAAGCAGAGAGTAATATATAATGAGAGTCATTTATCACGGTGCAGTGTTCCGGGTAGCTCCCCATGGGGACCTGTCTCTCTCTCTCTCTCTCTCGCTGCCGTTGCTGAGTTTATTATTGCAGCAAGCCAAGGAAATGTTTACTATTTAAGGGGGGGAAAAAAAAAGACTAAACTATTAGAGGATTGTATTCATCCTTACAGTCCGTTTATTGATTCCATGCCTGTCCTTTGCACTGTGATTACTGGGGGAAATAAAAAATAGTTTTCAGTCAATAAAAAAGAAATAAAAAAACACCACCACAATAGCAAAGTTTTTCATTAGCAAATGCCTGCCTACTCATTGGCAGCCTGTGCAAACAATAAAGCTGGTCCTGTCACTGCTAGGAGAGGGCGGTAAGTGTCCCTCCTCTAACCGATCCAGCTGAGTGTGTAATCTGATTTCTTCTCGGCTCTCAATCCTGAAAAATCCCCTTGTGTGCCCTCTCAGCAGCTGCTGGCGGGAGAGGAGGGAAGCCAGCAGCACTGCTGGTGAGGAGGACAGCAGGGGTAAGGGGGCGCAGATACCAATCCCCCTGCAGTGCAGCCAGTGGTAGAAAAAGGAGGAGAAGGCAGTAGAGCTGCAGGGGTGGGGGTGGGTGGGCACAAGAGTTGGCAATAAGGCAGGGCAGTGTAGCCGTCGCTTCTGCTCAGGAGGTGTATGGGCCCCCCTTTTGAACTGATAGGGCCTGGGCCCGGTACAGGAGGGCTGGCTGTACTGCCATATCAACGGCCCTGCTAATACCCACACCAGGTGAAAAAAATCTATACATGGAGCCCCAACTAGTTTTGCCAATCGCGCCACCTAGTTTAGGCTGTCATTTCAGGCCCGAACATCCGGTGTTTGGAATGCACACCGGTTCCTAGGCAGAGGAGCGGCGGTGCGAGTTCCTGACAAGACTATATACATTGGTGCAGAGGTTGTGTACTTTTATAAGTGAGTGGAATACTTTTATACATTTTATCTGGTTTATGAAAATACAACATTTAAGCCTAGTACACACTAACCGTTTTTTTTTTTTTTTTCAATCAACCCAGCAAGCTAGTTTTTTTTCTTTTTTGGCGCCCAACGTGGGGCCCAATGTGTAAGCCAGGTCTTCTCACCCAACATCAGAATATGACTTTACAAATGAGCACACATTCGCACAGACACCAAAAAAAGTGAAACGTCTTCCCAGAAGAGTAGAGGCTGTTATAGCCACAAATAGGGGCAACTCTACATTAGTGGCCATGGCGGTGGAGGGCAACTCCATATTAATGATCATGGTTTGAGAATGGGTTGTCGAACCAGCTCATGTAAGTGTGATGGTCGGGGTCTAAATAATTTTGGCCATATACTATATCTGAAAATTATACTTTAAAAGGAGAAGTCCAGCCTGAGCTTTTTAGGCTAGGCTTCTTCACAGGAGTGCAATCTGTTTATACACTCCCGTTTTCAGCAGAGAGCGGTCTGAAGTCCGCTCTCCGCTGACGTCACCAAGTTCAGCCCAGGCACTGCGTCATTCTGACTTCGGAAGTCTGGATCCGCCAGCTGCATGGACTGATGGCAGTCTCAGCCTCTCAGCGAGCCGCTGAGAGGCTCAGATGGCCACTCCCCGCTCCTCCACAGTTCAGTGCTCCAATGAGCGTGGAGGAGAAGAGCAGGAGAGCTGCTGATTGACGGTCAGCAGCTCTCCTCTCGAGCCATCGGCAGTGTTCAGTGGCTCAGTTCTCAGCGAAGAGGCGGCGGGGGACAAGTAGGTATGATTAGGGAAAAAACCCCAAACCCATCTTTCTCCTTTAAAAAAAAGGGGTGATCTGCTGGTCTTTTGTATCATTCTTTGAAATATCACTGATGTATTTCTGTTCTTACTGTTATGGCAACCTGAGAAACTCATGTCTGTCTGCGACATTTCCTACTACTTTTATTACTTCTTATAAAAAATATTGAAATATTAAAAAAAGGGGGGGTGTAATTCAGCTTGTCCACCGAGAAAAATGGCTATGATTGTCAAGAGATGACTTGCATTAGATTCAAGAGACAACTTAGCTGCAAGGATGATAGCTGAGCAGCCGCTGGAACCTCCCCCCCAGGAAAGCCAAGTCATTTAGTGACTGATTGAAGGAGCTGATCATTATCCACACATAAAACAAAAGCTTTCCAGTAATCAGATGGCGCAAGTATGCAAACAAGACTTATTAATGACTGTTTAATATTTGTAATGACGTTTCCTATTTACCGAGGAAGTAAATCAGCGTCGGGAATGAGATTCCTAACCAAGTAATGAGCGCATTCCACAAGGACAATTTCTGATTAAATTGGAAAGTTTCCGAGAGAAGATTTTTCTTCTTTTTTTTTTCTTTTCTCCCTTGTAGGCAAATGAAGGACTTACCAAAGCAAAAATATAAAAAATAAAAAATGTGCCGGGTCATTTAACATATTGTACTTCTGCAGATAAGTACTGAGCAACATAAAACACAATATGGAGACATCCGCGGGTCCTTTTCTGATTTACAATTATTAGAATTGAAATGCGAAGCCGTTTACAAAGTACAAAATTGGTTCTGCAAGAAAAACAAACTAAAAGGCGAAGGGATCGTGCTTGTTATTTTAGAAAATGAAGTCCTGTTTCTAAGATTTGTTTTCTGTAGCTTTGTGCATCTGTAGGTTTGTTTTTGTTTTTTTTTTTTTGCTCTTTTAAATCATGTTGCAGTTTTGTGTTTATGTATATATTCTAAACCAGCCGTTTTCAACCTTTTTAATACAGAGGAAGCCTTGAAATAACTTTCCTTTCTAAGAAATGCCCTACTAATATTCACCATATCTTCAGCTCACAGTACATTAGAGCAGGGGTCTCCGAACTTTCTAAACAGGGGGCCAGTTTACTGTCCCTCGGACTTTAGGAGGGCCGGCCTGTGGTCACTGGAAGTAATCTGTGGGAATAAACAATGCCCCATCTTTATTGTCAGTAGGAGGAATTGTGGCCCATCGTTGGTGACATTGGCCCAATTTTTGGTGTCATTAGGAGGAATTGTGCCCCATCGTTGGTGTCACTGGGCCCAATTGTTGGTGTTAATAGGAGGAATTGTGCAACTTCGTTGGTGTTGGTGGGAGTACTTGTGCCCCGTCGTTGGTGTCATTTTGCCCGATTGTTGGTGTCATTGGGAGGAATTGTGCCCCATCGTTGGTGACATTGGCCCAATTGTTGGTGTTAATAAGAGGAATTGTGCAACTTCGTTGGTGTCGGTGGGAGTAGTTGTGCCCCATCGTTGGTGTCATTGGGCCCAATTGTTGGTGTTAATAAGAGGAATTGTGCAACTTCGTTGGTGTCGGTGGGAGTAGTTGTGCCCCATCGTTGGTGTCATTTTGCCCCACTGTTGGTGTCATTGGGAGGAATTTTGCCCCATCATTGGTGTAATTGGGAGGAATTGTACCCCACTGTTGGTGTAAATGGAAGGAATTGTGCCCCTTCATTGGCCTCAGTGTGGGGGGGGGGGATAATGCCCCATTGTCAGTATCAGTGGATGAAATAGTGCCCCAAGGGCCTGATAAAAGCAAGCAAAGGGCCGCAGTTTGAAGACCACTGCATTAGAGTGATGATCAGTGGGAAGAACCCTCCTTCCTGACAGGTTGCTATAAAGATCATCGGTATTCAGTGGTTACTTATCTGACAGTTAGAAATTGCCTAAAGCTCAAGAAACCTCTAAAACTTCTTGTGGAACCCCAATGGACCATGGAACCATAAGTGAGAAGGGCTGTTATAAACTATGTTGTATTGTTTTGTATTATAAAAGTGTTGTCCTTTTTATTTTTAAATTCTGTTGCAGATTTATGTTATGGCCAAACATTTGTGGACACCTGACCATCACACCTATATCAGCTTGTTTTACATCTTGTTTCCAAACCATGGCCATTATTATGGAGTTTCCCCCCATCCCCATTGTTATTGAGTTGCCCCCCTTTTGTGGCAATAACATCCTCCAGTCTTCTGGGAAGACTTTCCACAAGATTTTGGAGGGTGTTTGTGAGAATTTGTGCCTTTGTGAGGTCAGGTACTGATGGGGGATGAGAAGACATAGCTCATATGCTGGGCCCCACATTGGGCACCAAAAAAAAAAAGAAAAAGACCTGTCTCGCAATTGGCATTTGAAATGATTCCAAAGGTGTTTAGTAGAGATGGGCTCAGGCATGTTTGGCTCCTAGTCCCAATCCACCTGAGCAATCCCACCAGGAAGCACTGCACACCGCCAATCATGAGCCGCCTAGTCAGGGCGTGTGTATGTGCAGCTGCGGGCCCGAAAATACCTCACTCCCTATGATTGGCGGTGTGCAGTGATGGCTTCCTGGCAGGATTGTGCAGGTGGGTTGGGACTAGGATCCGAACACGCCTGAGCCCATCCCTAGTGTTTATAGTATGGTTGAAGTCAGGATTCTGTGCCATTTGTGATGTCAGGTGCTGATGCTGGATTAGAAGACCTGGCTCACAATCGACATTTGTGTGTTCAGTAGGGTTGAGGTCAGGTGCTGATGTTGGATAAGACCTTAGCATTCCAATTTATCCCAGAGGTGTTCAGTAGGGTTGAAGTCAGAATTCTGTACAAGACACTCCAGTTCCTCCACATCAAACTGGTCACACTATGTCTTTATGGAGCTGGATTTGTACACAGGGGCACAGACATGCTGGATAAAGAAAAGGGTCTTCACCAAAACGGTTACCACAAGGTTGGAAGAGCACAACTGTCTACAATGGCTACAATGGCTTTGTATAATGTAGGATTAACAGCAACCTTCACTGTAAATACTTGAATTCCATCAGGCTTCACAAACTTTAAGCCTGGGTTCACACATGTGCAGTGCGAATTGAAGCTCAGGTTTCACTGGGAAGATAAAAATCAGTTGTTCAAAGGTTCATCTGCGTTTTAGCTGCGGATCAGTGAGCAGGGAGAGGGGGAGGGTGAGGGGGGAGGGGGGGAGAGAGAGAGGGGGGGGAGAGAGAGGGGGGGAGGGAGAGGGGGGGGTGTAGTGAGGAGGAGAAAATGTTCAGAACGCAATGCATCTGCGAATCAGATGCGTTCCCATAGGAGATAATGGGCTTGTAATTCGCACCGCAATGCCCAAAAAACGCACACGTTTTTTGTGCAATGCGCAGTGTGAATGCAACGCACATATGTGAACAAGATACATTCAAATGAATGTATTTTAAAATGTCCTGCGAATTGGATGCGGTGTAAGCCGCATCCAATTCGCATAGGTGTGAACGGGGGCTTAGTGTTGTCTTGTGTAATTTCAGATAAAATGTTCAGATAAAATGTTTCCATGTTCTGCAGGTTTGATCTGTTTTCCATTATGTTGCAGTTTAGTTCTGTCTTATACTGTGTTGCTGCTTTGTTCCTCTGCAGTTTTGTGTCTTCAATATGATTGTGCTCGCTATTATACCTCTCCAGAATTTAGTGTTGTGTTGTTGTAGTGCAGCATGTTGAGTTTTGTTGCTCTCATTGCTCTATCCGTGATTCTGTGTTATTCGCACAGGTGAACATCTGTTGCAGCTTTGCCCTTACTTCTGAAAAATACCATCCACCGCCTCTATTGACTAATCAGCAACCATATGCTTTGTATCAGCTAAACTGCACAGACAGAAAACACATTTACATTGATTAGGGGTTGATATAAACACAGATTCTCTACTGAGGCCTGGTTCACTCCTATGTCTTTTTTTGACACACCGAGAACCGGTGTTCTGCTGAGAAAGTTCCTCTTGGCGGATAAGTACCCCCATCTAGTGCGCAGGCACAGCGCCTGCGCAGTAGGAGCCGGCGGAAATAGCCAAAGCGAAATAGACTAGAAATCAGCTGTACACGGCGCCTGTATGAGGGCCCCTCCGCTCGCCACGCTTCGCTCGCCACGCTTCGGGCACGGCCTCGCTGCGCTCGGCACTTTTTTATTCTCCCTCTAGTTCCACTTGGATGGTGGGGCTTGAACCTGGACCTAGGGCGCAGGCGCCGTGTACAGCTGATTGGAGTTTTTCAGCTTCGGCTATTTTCGGCGGCTGCTAGTCGTTGGTACTGCGCAAGCGCAGCGCCTGCGCAGTACAGGGGGGTCCTTATCCGCCGGGGGAACTTTCTCGGCAAGACACCGGCATCTGTGTGTGTAAACACACAGTTTCCAGTTCTCTGAGGGGAGAAGAGACTGATCGTGTGTTCATACAAAGTATGTACAGCGATCTTTCATCTCCTCTAGACAGTCCCATCCCCCCCTTCAGTTAGAACACAGAGAGGGAACACAGTTAACCCCTTGATCGCCCCCTAGTGTCAACCCCTTCCCTGCCAGTGACATTTTTACAGTAATCAGTGCATTTTTATAGCACTGATCGCTGTATAAATGTCTATGGTCCCAAAAAATGTGTTAAAAGTGTCCGATGTGTCCGCCATCATGTCGCAGTCCCGATAAAAAAAAAATTTTAAAAAATCGCATATCGCTGCCATTACTAGAAAAAAAAATGATAAAAATGCTATAAATCTATCCCCTATTTTTTAGACGCTATAAATTTTGCGCAAACCAATCAATAAACGCTTATTGCGATTTTTATTACCAAAAATACGTAGAAGAATACATATCGGCCTAAACTGAGAAAAAATTTGCTTTTTTTTGAAAAAAAAAAGGGGATATTTATCATAGCAAAAAGTACAAAATATTGTGTTTTTTTCAAAATGGCCGCTCTTTTTTTGTTTATAGCACAAAAAATAAAAAGCGCAGAGATGATCAAATACCACCAAAAGAAATCTCTATTTGTGGGGAAAAAGGACGTCAAGTTTGTTTGGGTGCAACGTTGCACAACCGCGCAATTGTCAGTTAAAGCGATGCAGTGCAGAATCGCAATAAATGGCCTGGTCAGCAGCCAAATCTTCCGGGGCTGAAGCGGTTAAATCAAGCCCCATGCGTCCGATGCCTCAACAGTCACCGACCACCAGAGGGAGCCTGGAATCTGTCAGGAAAGGCAAGCATTTTGCAATATTTATTTGTAGAGAGGAATTTACAGTGTCGGAAAAGCTCCATGTTGTTTAGTAAGCCCTGCCACAAAGCAAAAGCATCCGGGGTAACTACAGCAATTTGTGGGTGCAAGAAAAAAAAATCCCCCGTGCCCCCACAAAGGCAGCCAGATTAATTTATTAAAATTAAATTATTATCTCCAGAAAGTTTTGAAGCAATTGGACATTTTAAAGATTATTTTAGTATCTAAAGCCACAACTTTTTTTGTTGTGGTTTTGAATTGGGTAGAAAGGTCAGAATTCTTGGTTACCGTATCTGCATTGGGGATATTTCCCTTTAGTTCCCATCCTGGAGATGCAACAGGAAGTGAGAAAGAAAATTCTAAATGGGGAGGAAATCCACTTTTAAGCTGGCCATGCAGGCATCCAGTTTCAGCTGAATTGGCTGGAATTCGTTCCCTGGGTGGTCCTGTCGGCACCGCGTGGCTTGAAAAAAAAAAAAAAAATTCTCGCCCAAGCAGCACCTGCATTCAATCAGATGCAGCAGTATTCTGATACTCTTGCTGTCAGAATACAAAAGTCATCATCCATCCATTTAGCGTTGAGGGGCAAGTGATTTCTCTCGTCCAGCCCATGTGTATGGCCACTTAAGAAAGTTGTCACATGCACAGGTGTCCCCATTGGAAGATTTGCCCCTAATGCTTGCTCCGGTGACAAATGTATCATTTTAGGATTTCCCATCTTTTTCTTCCAAAAGGCCAAGCCACACAGAAAAGGTGAAACTCCAACAGACATCAATAAAAAATATGACAGAGGTTCTAACCCTGCCCCGCTCCACTCCATAGCTAAAGCAGGCTTAGTTTTATATACACACATAATATTATGTTTGGCTAGGGCACACAATATGGAAACAGTCCCCAATAAATACCTTTATTCAGTAATTCTTTTATGGTCACATCATGGCAATGGGGGAATTTACCAAAACCGGAGAGTGCAAAATCTGGCGCAGCTCTGCATAGAAACCAATCAGCTTCCAGGTTTTTAGGCCACAATGACGGACCTTTTTTCAGGCAGACCCGATCGGGCCATTCATAGCTCTTTATGGAGTGGTAGATGTCAGCGGACACGTGTCCGTCGACACCCACCAGAATTAGATCCGATGCGCTAAAAACCAGATCCGTTTCCATCCGACCGCCCCATAGAGAACAGCAGGCTGTGTCCATGTCTGCTCGGCATAGCGGAGCGGGCACAAACCTCTAATCCACCAAACAGTCGTGTCGTACCTTGGTGAACCCAGCCTAATGCCCCTTTCAGATGGGGCAGACTCCATCAAGCGGTTTCGCCTGCTTAGTGGTGGGGTATCTCTCTGCTGATCCCCGCTGAGCTTAATGGAGTCTGCCCCATCTGAAAGGGGCATTAGGCCGGGTTCACCAAGGTACGACAAGACTGTTGTACCACGGTCATCCTACTTTGCCCTGCGACATCGGTCCTACTTCCATCCGACTTGAACAGGATACGATTTTGCTCTGACTTTGAGACAGTCCGACTTGTCCTTTGACCAATCCCAGTGTGACATAAATTCCTGTTACCCCTGCTGTAATCACCATCTCGGATATCACAAGTCGGATGGATAGGATGAGGATCCGACTTTCCTTGATACTGAAAGGGCTGAAAATGGACCAAAGTCAGACTAAAGTAGTGCAGGAACCTTTTCTAAATTTAGACCGACTTGTTTCGGACCAGTTAAGACGGCTCTCATAGGGAACCATTGATTTGTTCACATGTGCTCCCAATGTCGGAGCGTATGTCGCACCGGTGTGAACCTGGCCGCCTTGGTGCCAAAGCTTAATTGATCAAACTGAAGTTAGAAGCCGATTGGCTGCCATGCTCAGCTGCACCGGATCCTGGGTTCTCCAGTTTTTATTAATATAAAAGAACCATAATGAGACTTTAAATACCCCTCCAGTGCACAAAACGTATACAACAAAATCTATTAAAAAAAGTGTACTTCACCTACATTAATCTCTATCATCTACCTACCACTGTGCAGTGGATATTCAAGTGAAGATATATTGGATGATACACATTCTTTAAAAAGGTATAAAGTTGATTAAGCACAGTGTTCTATTTATAGCTTATTTGATGAATTTCTAATCCTTTCCTTTTTTCCTTCCCCACCCCCCCCCCCCCTTTTTTTTCTCCTCTTCCCTCTCACTTCAGGGGATAGTTTCTCATACATATAAATGATTGTTGTCAAATACACATCATTATATTATCTGTGATTTATATTTGTATTTTTTCTTTTTAGAATCACATCTATGTTCAGTTGTGTTTGTATATGAAATATAAGGTCCTGAGGAAGCTGATTTTCTCTGTGAAACGCGTCAACCTTTTACAACACGAGATTGAAGGACCACCTCTCACTTCCTTAAATGAAAGATAAGTGGTAGCATTGATTTCCATATATAAATGATGTGATTTTTAATGTGATGTAATAAAGATTCGTACACTTTTTTATTCGATTTTGTTGTATGCATTTTGTCCACTAGGGGTGTGCATTGTTTGCCACCCCCCCCCCAAAAAAAAAACTGCCCATAATTAATATTTTCCCATGTGGGGTTACAGACACTTTACCTCCAGTATAGGAAGGGGGTCTTTACTGTAAGAGCGGGTAAAGTCATCCTTCTCCATAAACAACCGACGTCAGCCTAAAAAATCTGCGCATTGGAACGTGAAGGTTACCGCTGTAGGTCTGTCGGAGGGGTTTTAGCAGGGCGGGCGATGGAACAGGTTGTGCTGGAAGTACACGGCCCAGTCTGGCGTTCAGGTGCCTGCCATATGTTAGACACTGGGGGAATGTCAGATGATGAAAGGAGATTTGTACTCAGAACTGCACGAGCGCTAATGTCTCCCCGATGACACCGAGCCACGTTGCGTATCTAATAAGCTCTTCACTCCTAATATTAAGCACACGCCGGCATCTTGTCATCTCATCGCCAAACGGTTCCAACTACGTGCTTTTTTTTTTTTTTAATCAGATTTTCACTTTGGGAATACGGGTCACTTTATCTGCTGTAACCCGACCTCACCCGCTCACCCCCCCCCCTCCTTCCCGCCTTCAAACGCCAGGCTGGCATAAAGAGTCACTTTCTGTACTGCTCCGGGTCATAATTGAAAAAGACAGAAAATGCTCAATCTGACTCATACATAATTCAGATGATCAGCTGCCCAGGAGGAGAGGAAGGAGCAGGGAACAGAGGTGTCTGTGCCTTCCTCTACCCCCCCCCCCCCCCCATCCGCCTCCAACTCCATCAACAGAAGAAATTTTCAATTACTCCAAAGCACCAGTCCCGTCGTTCCCGGCAGAGAGAGGAGTCCAGGCAGAGGTGCCGCCGCAATTCATGGCTCCATCAACTGATAGATGGCCCTCTGAGCTCACGCCGAGCGGCTGCCTCTGTTCCTGCACACTAATGCCGAATAAAAAAGGGTCATCAAAACTCACATGAAAGTGAAATTGGCGGCAAGTAACATCACAGAGGAGAGGTCACTCACATCTGAAGGGGTTTTATATCGGGGACGGTGGTTAGCCCATCCTTCGGGCTTCGTACCGAGAGCCGCCATTAATACCGCGACGCCCATCGCATTCAAAACCTGAGCTGCACAACTGGAATGTAAAAAAGATGTATTCATGAGACGAATCGCTGATCGCTGTAATGTGATGATTTACTAAAACTGGAACACACAGAATCTGATGCAGCTGTGCATAGTCTTATTAGATTGTAAGCTCCTAGGAGCAGGGCCCTCCAAACCAGGGGCGGCCCGTCCATTAAGGGCGCACGGGCGCCTCTCCCCCATCCATGCACCCGGCCCCTTGCAGGGCACCAGATGCATGGATTCCAAAGGGGGGGGGGTTGAAGCACCGGAAAAGAGCCAGAGGCTCTAATAGGCTTCAAAATAGGGTGGGTTTGGGGCGCAGAGAATGCAAACCAAGCCCACCCAGGTGTGTTACAATAGCGAATGAATATTCACAATTGTAACACTGATCCTCCTCCCGGCCAATCAGGAAGCTTGAGGAGGAGAGCAGCCACACGGCGGAAGCCATCGTGATGGAGGAGAGAACACAGGAGCCGGCTTTACGTTCTATTCTTCGGCTTTTATAACACATTCTAAATCTTCCCCTCAGTCTTGTACAGTTGTAGCGGCTCCTCTCCTGGACTGAAACGGCTTCCTCTGATTTCACTGCACACTGTGAGATTCTCACATTGTGCATTAGAAGCTGCAGCAAGTCAGATAGGGCCCCGCCTCATTTCCTGGCTGGAGAAGGTCCATCATCATCTAGTCCTGTGGTCTCCAAAATGCGGGCCTTTGCTTGCCTTTATCCAGGCCTTGGGGCTCTATATATGCTACTACTATGAGCGACTATTTCTCCTACTGACACCAATGATGGGGCACTATTCCTCCCCACGATACCAATGATGGGGCACTATTCCTCCCACTGATACCAATGATGGGGCACTATTCCTCCCATTGACGCCAACAATGGGGCACTATTCCTCCCACTGATACCAATGATGGGGCACTATTCCTCCCACTGATACCAATGATGGGGCACTATTCCTCCCACTGATACCAATGATGGGGCACTATTCCTCCCATTGACGCCAACAATGGGGCACTATTCCTCCCACTGATACCAATGATGGAGCACTATTCCTCCCACTGATACCAATGATGGGGCACTATTCCTCCCATTGACGCCAACAATGGGGCACTATTCCTCCCACTGATACGAATGATGGGGCACTATTCCTCCCATTGATACCAATGATGGAGCACTATTCCTCCCATTGATGCCAACAATGGGGCACTATTCCTCCCATCGACGCCAACAATGGGGCACTATTCCTCCCATTGACATCAATGATGGAGCACTAATCCTCCACCTAATACCAAAGATGGGGCACTGTTTACTTCTACTGACTCCATAAAAAAAAATTATATTCCCGCTGACCACAGTCTGTCCCCCCTAAAATCTGAAGGACAGTAAACTGGCCCTTTGTTTAGAAATTTTGGAGACCCCTGGTCTAGCCTGACTGTGCCGTGCCTGTCCCGCTCTTTTTATTCACTGGATTTCAGTTCTTTCAATGATGGAGGCTCAGTATCAAATGTGGGTGTTACCTATGCGAATCCAGCCTGCCTAGGAACACCCACTCAGCAAAGAATTTTAATATTTGCATAACTCCTCCCAAGAGTCAGCCCACTGCTTGGATCAGTACTCAGGGCCCTTGAGAGGAGTACTGAGGCCGGGGGCTGGGATGTTTTTAGCCCCCTGCTGGTCCCTCCCACCAGCCATGATCTGCCTGCATTGCCTAAAGAAGCACAGAGACTATAAATGTGCGCCATACTTCTAAAACAGTGAATCCGACATTTTGGCACAGAGTCCTCTGCAGGTGAATTTTCCAGGTCCATGTGTTTCTAATAACAACTGATTCTCCACCAGGGAATGTTTGGTGAAAGTCACATTCATGGCTTCTTATATACCCCCCCCCCCCCCCCGATATACAGATCAAGTCATTTATAAAATAAAACAAAAGAGGAACATTTGTCCTTGCTGGAAAATCTCAAACTCGAGTACCGCCGCTTAGATTGCGTCCCTATGTGACCCCGTGATGATCCGGCCTTTCCATTGTCAGAAAGAATCCAGCGGCAGCCTTTGAGGTCGCTCAGAAATGATTTCAAGGCATGCTTTAATTTGTGTTGTATCAGGTGAAAAAAAAGAACAGAAAAAATCTCTCTGCACTTTGCGACATTCTAGGTACTGAATTGTCTTTTTCCTTCCAGTTTCCATTACACAAGCCCACCCCATCCGCCTGCGGATAAATCTGGTGTTTACGCTGCTAAGCAGACATACAGCTGGTTATGGGGATGTTACAGGTTGTATACATAATGCATGGTGGATAAGTGCTTCACATATGGAGGGAAAGTGGAGTATCAATCCCTGGGAGCCGGGATCTAAGCCGCAAGATAATGGTCTAAACGTCAACGCACGCTTCTATCAAACATTTCCCGCGTTCTTCAGAAAGGTGAACTCCCCGGACGATATTGCTATATAGGGAGAGATTACCGCGGCAATAGAACCGCCACCGAACCCAGCAAATCACACTGATACCGACTTAAATAAGAATATATTTTAAAAAGTGCCGAGTCCCGAATACAGCTAAGGAACAATTTATTCTGACCTGGATTATTGGAGGCGACACCTGGGTGCAATTTTTTGGGTTCCTCCAGGGTGACGTGAGCACAAGACTGAGTTTGCGCCTGATCAGATCTGTGGGAGAGTCTGTGATTAGGGGAGGGAGGTTGTTTGATTGGGGGCTCTGTAATGGGGGAGCTCTGATGTGATGAGAGGGCTCTGATGGGGAGACTCAGCCATGGGTGTACTTTGATATGATGGGGGGCTCTGGTGCATAGGGAGGACTCAAATATAATGGGGACCTCTGGCATGAAAGGGGGACTCTGACTGAGGAGGGACACTGATGTGATGGGAAAGCCTCTGATGTGATGGGGGTACGCTGATGTCAAGAGGGCCCTCTTAAGTGATGGGGGTCTCAGATGTTAAGGGGGGAGACATCTGATGTGATGGGTGGGACCTCTGTTGTGATGGGGGGACCTCTGATGTAATGGGTGGGACCTCTGAAGGGGAAACCTCCGATGTGCTAGTTGCGACCTCTGATAGTGATGGGTGAAACCTCTGATAGTGATGGGTGAAACCTCTGATGTGAAAGGGGGGCCTCTGATGTGATGGGTGGGAACTCTGATGTGATGGGTGGGAACTCTGATGTGATGGGTGGGAACTCTGATGTGATGGGTGGGAACTCTGATGTGATGGGTGGGAACTCTGATGTGATGGGTGGGAACTCTGATGTGATGGGTGGGAACTCTGATGTGATGGGTGGGAACTCTGATGTGATGGGTGGGAACTCTGATGTGATGGGTGGGAACTCTGATGTGATGGGTGGAACTCTGATGTGATGGGTGGGAACTCTGATGTGATGGGGGAACCTCTGATGTAAAAGGTACCAGGTACCAGCATCTGATTGAGGGGAGAGACACACTCTGACACAGGGACTGTGTGACCCAACAGAGGGAGAGAAAGCCACGTTTCTCTTGAGACTACCGGGGAGAGTTACTGTGAGGAGGACAGGAGTGGTGAGGTGACGGGGTTTTGTGGTGGAACTCCACCTAAGAGAGAGAGAGCCACACTGTCTACCAGCATCTGAGAGAGAGAGAGCCACGCTTTTCCCGAGACTAATGCCAAGAGACTGAGGATAAAGGAGTCAGGAACAGTCTCACCCACACAGTCCTCCACCATTCAGTCCAGGGACCCTGCTCAGCAACTCAGCTCCATCTAGCCCAGCAAAGACAACCCACGCAACGCTTCGAGGATCTGAAGACCCATCCTGGTGTCCTGTTGGCCTTTGTCCAATCACCCTGCCAGTTCAGCTACCAGCCATCCTGATCGGCCGGCAGGAGGTGATCCAGCGCCTTACAACATTGCCAGAAGCCTCAACCACAATTTGGGACTTCCGTTGTGTCATCACCCAGAAGATTGGTGAGCGGGTGTAAACCCAACATCTTTCTTAGCACGGTACAGACACTGCATGCAGACACCTATTCCCCTTTCTACTGTCAGAGGATGCTTGTTTGGAGCTGCCACTTTTAGCCATTATGTTCTTACAAACCACTACCTAATGGGATTTCCTAGAGGATTAATGTCTCACTTTTAATTGATTAAACCTACTCTCTTTACAAAGGGCCCCAACGTTTGCTAGCAGAAGATACTAGTACCCTTCAACTCAGGACCTGTAATGTTACAAAACTGTGCTTACTGTACCTGTCAACCCATTTCTTCTTTTTGTATTGTTACTTTCAATGGTGTTTCTGGCCCAGAAGGAGCTGAGAAGTTGATAAACCTTCTCTCCTCCCTCTCAGCGCCTGTGCAATTGACATATAGATGATTATGCTTTGTTTTCTATGTTTACTGTTGCTAAAATATTAGAGATTGTCATTTCTATTGTATTGATATTCTGCAGCAAGGTTCAACAGTGCTGTAAGTTTCCAAATATTCTTTTTGTGATAATATATTAGGCCATTTATCACTACCAGTTGTGTCTGTTTGTTTCTGGTATCAATCTACAGCCAGGATATTGGAATTTTCTTTACTTGCATTCTTGAAAGTGTTTGCAGAAATGTTATATTTAACCAGGTGTGTGCCAGAGGGGCTGAGGTCATTCTTGGAGTCGAGGCATAGAACAGAGAACCAAAAATCACCAATCGGCTCCTTCGGGGGTGGCGCTACACTCATATTATATGTAGATGCGTTACACACAGAGTGATATATTTCAAGCAATTTTTTCTTTTAATTTTGATGATTATGGCTTAAACCTAGTGACAACCCAAGATTCAGTATCTCAGAAAATTAGAATGTTACATAAGACCAATAAAAAAAAAAAAAAAAAAAAGAAAAGGATTTTTAATACAGAAATGTTGGCTTAGTGAAAAGTCTGTCCATGTACAGTATAGTATGTACTCAATACTTGGTCGGGGCTCCTTTTGCATGAATTACGGCATCAATGTGGCGTAGCATGGAGGTGATCAGCTTGTGGCACTGCTAAGGTGTTCTGCTATTCTAATTGTATGAGATGCACCTGTATATCATGTTATGAAGGATGTTATACTATATATTATTTTATGAAGGAAGTTACACTATGTTATGTTATGAAGGGAGTTATACAATGTATTATTTTATAAACTAGTAAACTTTGAAAACAGAATGTAACAAGTGACTCATTGTAACTTTGTATTTCTTTTATTCGGTATAATCAGCCGGGTGTATTTATCTAACAGATCCCTGAATGGATGTGCGGCTCTATGATTATGTTTATACACACGGGGAGTCAGCAGAATGATAATTATAGGGATCACTAATTAAAAGTTGTGATTCACAAAGGTGACGCCCAAACCAAGTCTCTGGATGGGCTCTGCGGCCGACAAAGCATTGCTTTGCAAGCGAGCCAAGAACAATAAAATTTACACCAGAGGCTCCTCCGCTCAATGTTGTAATAATGAGGATCCAAAACAAATGTTCAGCGCAGTCCGTGCACTAGCCTAACTCCGCCCCTTTAATATTTGCAGAGAATATACAGAAAACCGTTTACACCTGCCTCTGTGATCCACAGCAGATCGCTTTTATGAGGGGTTTGATGGGTGACTGGGAATCAATATGTCACCCTCTGTTTTGACCCCATAAAGTCCATACTACAATGCATGTGTCTGCAAGGTGTTTGGGGCATGAGCCCATATACTTGAATGGGTCGCAATCGATGGCAGAAATGCCCATAGAATATGACGGGGGGGGGGGGGGCACAATTTTGGTTGCAGGCACAGGATGTGTACATCCCCACCTGAAGCTTAAAGAGAAGTATAGCCAAAGCTTGTTTGGTTGCACGTCTCCTGCGGATCACAGGAATGCAGTTAGTTTTGCACTCCAGTGACCAGTTTTGAGCAGAGAGCGGGCTGAAGTCCGCTCTCTGCTGACGTCACGGATGTCAGTCCAGGCACCGCGTCATTCCGACAATAAGTCTGGATCCTCCAGGTGCCTGGACCGACACTCGGCTCAGCCTCTCAGCAAGCCACTGAGAGACTGAGCCGGCCGCCCCTCCACAGCCCAGAACACCAATGAACGGGGAGGGAGAATAGCAGAGAGCTGTGACTGACTACTCACAGAGCTGTGAAAAACGAGCGATCAGCAATGTTTGATCGCTCGGTTCTCAGTGCAGAGGCACCGGGGGACAGATGCAGCATCAGACCCATGCTGCATCCACCTACGTAAAAATCTGCAAAGAAAAAAAAAAATTCCACAGCTCATCCACCTATTATTACTGCCCCCCCCCCCCCTAATCACAAGTGTAGACTAGCACCAAGTACTGTAATTCAACAGTCCACCCCCACCTGTCTGAGATCTGAGAACTCCTGATTGTGATGTAGGAGAGGTGTTCCCAAGCACGCCTGCTGTTGGTTCCTTGCGGTCTCTCACATACAGATAGCCTGATGTATCAAATACTCAGTGATCAGATGTTTTTTGCGGCCATCAATCAGAATCAAACCTGGCGTGGACCTCATGACACAGAGGAAGAGGAGGGTCCACGATTTAGGAAACAGTCATGCAACCAGGGCCGGGACAATGGGGTGGGCAGGAGGGGCGGCTGCCCCGGGCACTGTGGCATCATGTTAGGAGATTTGGGGGGGGGGGGTTGTTTTGGAAGGGGGAATTTATAGAGTATTAGGCAGGGGTTATTGTTCTAGGAGGGGAAATGGGGAGGGGGGCTGCTAAAAATTGTGATTTAAGGGGATTTGTGTTGGGTGTGGGGATGGGGGGATGATTTGGGCTAGGAAGGGGGATTTTGGGAGGAATTTGAAGTGGGAGAAGCTGGGGGGGGGGGAGATGCATACTAAGAGGAGAGATTTTAGGGGTAGAGGACTTGTGCTAGGAGGGGTGAATTGCTTTTTTTGGGGGGGGGGGGGGCAAAGATTTGTGCTGGGAGGAGGAATTTCAGCAAGGGGGGGCATCTTTAAACTGGGAGGAGGGGGAGTTTATACTTAGGGGGTAAGCATGCAAATTAGATTAGTGTTTTTAGGGGGGGATTTTTGCTAACACAAACAGCTCTTACATCTTGGGGGGGGGGGGGGGGGGTACAGTTTGGCATGTTCGCCCTGGGCTCTAGATGGCCCTGTCCCAGCACTGCAACCCACAGAACTGGACAAGTTCCAGTACATTTAAACTACATTGCAATTGTACTGTCTGCCCTCATGTTGTAAAGCGCTTCATAAACTTTTTATGCTATATAAATCCTGCATAATAATAATAATAATAAACAGATTTTTTTTCTCCGTCTCACACAGAATCCAATATCACAAGGGCTGAAATGGAGGGGGTACAGCTAACAGAGGATGGGCTACAAGCTAAACTGGGCTGGAGAGGGATTTCAGCTCATTCGGTCCCTCTAGTGGTCTTCAATGGAAGTGATTTGTCATAGTTGGCAGAGCCCAAGGAGCCCAAGGACACCTCCAGCTCCATAGGACACAACCTGTGGATTTTTATGGAGAAATTACATGGGAGATCCAATTTGCTACATGACATCCTGCACACCGCAATCAAACCGCGCTTTATGGTGCACCACATGCAAGAGGCCCTGAGAGAAATCAGCCTGCTTCCTATTTGGAAGGAGAAGTAGACATCTTTATTGATACTGTCCCCTGTGTGGGAATCCTTCCACTTTATGGCTTGTGATAAATGTGATTTCAGATTGTCCGTTTGGAAGCTCGAAGATGAAAAATGATCCATCAAATGAAAAAAATATTGCATGGAAAGTTCACTTCGGTGCTCGACAGACACAGGCCTTCTACCCCAACCGCCACCCCCTTATCCTAGAGAAATTAAAGCTGAACTCCAGGAATTCAGCCACCTGGATTACTAAGGGTTAAATCCAACAAGGTATATGCCATCTCCTGGATTTCTCTCTTTCACTTAGGCTCCATTCATACTTGTGCAACTTCAAAATCATGCGATTTCCATTGCAACTTGATGCGTCTGATGCGATTTTAATGCGACTTTAAACAAGTGCGATTTTGGCTTTGACCATGCGACTGTGTGTTAACATTGAAGTCTATGGCCCTCATGTCGCTTGAAAGTCGGACCAAAGTAGTGTCACGGGTATGAACGGTACCCATTGGAAAAATTGTGGTGCAACTTGTCATGTGACAAGATATCCCTGTACAGATATCCCTATACTTCTTACCCTGGACCTTCTGGTCTCAGCTATAGCAGCTGCAGATTTGTGTGCAGCCGCTCTGCCTGCCCCTCTCTCCTCCTGCCCAAATCACAGAGTGCTTTGTATTATCTGCACCTGTTCACGAAATACAAAGCCTTCTGTGAATGGACAGCTGAGGGGAGGGTTGGGCAGAGCTGCTGCTGTATGAGAAAGCAGCATCCTATCAGAGCGCTGGAAGTAAAGCGATAGCTGTACTCCTGGTTGTCTGCACCCATTCAAAAAATGCAAAGCCTTCTGTGAATGGACAGCTGAGGGGAGGGTTAGGCAGAGCTGCTGCTGTATGAGAAAGCAGCATCCTATCAGAGTGCTGAAAGTACAGCTGTACTTCTGGTGCTCGATAAAACTTTCAGTTATATATAAAAGAGATAATGTATGCCACTTTGTTGAACCTAACTCATAGTAAGCCATCACATTTAAAAAAAAAAAGTCTGAATTCCTGGAGTTCAGCTTTACAGGCTGTACATCGAGCAAACCCTGATTAGGATACCTACAGGCCTCTGGCTGTTACAGAGGCTGACAAAGCATGTTGGGACTTGTAGTTCTCCCACCATTGGTGCAACAGGAGTGTTCTGCTTCGTTTAAAACGATTAATGGCACCTTGTATAACTGAATGGTGTTCTCTTACCTTCCAGCACGGTCAGTTTGGCATTGCTGTTGATTTCACCCACGCTGTTGGTGGCCGTGCACTCGTAGATGGCCTCATCCCTGTTAGCTCGCAGAGGTTGTATCCGAAGCACGGACCCCGAGCCGTCATCAAATTCAATGACCTGGGGGAAGAAATGCTTGTGTGAGTGTACTGGGCAGGACAGGCTGATGTTACCATTACTGAGCATATACATTGATAACTGGTATTTCAGTTTTGTGTTGTCGCTGGCCAAGCGGAATCACATTTTGAGGTAGATTTACTAAAACTGTTGAGTGCAAAAATCTGGTGCAGCTCTGCATAGAAACCAATCGGCTTCCAGATTTTATTGTCAAAGCTTAAAGGGTAACTCCACTTTTGTGGGAAAAAAAATGGCAATTATAATAAAAATAATATACCGTATATACTCGAGTATAAGTCGAGTTTTTTAGCACATTTTTTTGTGCTGAAAGTGCCCCCCTTGACTTATACTCGAGTCAAGCACTTTTCTGTAGCAAAAAATTTCATTTTCCGAACCAAATTTGGGGCCCTGTATCTCAGGGCCACTTCGTGCTAGGAACCCCAAATTTGGTGTGCAAACCCAGTGGAACTGGTACCACAACATATCCAAAGGTGGAGTTCTTAGCTCTAAGTGACCCCGAGACACGGGGCCCCAAAATCGGTTCGGAAAAAGTCATTCTCTGCTGCAGAAAAGTGCTTGACATTTTCTGAACCGACTTTGGGGCCCCCTATCTCAGGACCACTTGGTGCTAGGAACCCCAAATTTGGTGTGCAAACCCAGTGGAACTGATACAATAACATATCCAAAGATGGAGTTCCTAGCACCAAGTGGCCCCGAGATACAGGGCTGCAAAACTGGTTCGGAAAATGTCATTCTCTGCTACAGAAAAGTGCTTGACATTTTCGGAACCGATTTTTGGGGCCCTGTATCTTAGGGCCACTTAGTGCTAGAAACCCCAGCTTTGGATATTTTATGGTGCTAGTTATACTGGGTTTGCACACCAAATTTGGGGTTCTTGGCACTAAGTGGCCCCAAGATATGGGGCCCCAAATTCGGTCAACTGTGTCCATCTGCAGCCATGTCATTTTGGGACCCTTTGGGTTCAGAGACCTCAAATTTTGGCTGCAGCTAGGGGGGCATCTAGGAACCCTTAACTACCGAGTTTGACGTTCGGGGGACCTATGGCTGAAAATGGGCACAGTGAGGCTGCAAATGGGCACAGTGAGGCTGCAAATGGGGCATTGTTGACCCTCTTTTCCACTTACAGTAGCTGTGCATTTCTCACCCTCATCTTATACTCGGGTCACTAAGTTTCTCCCATTTTTTTGTGGTAAATTAGCGCTTCGACTTATACTCGGAACGACTTATACTCGAGTATATATGTCATACTGTAATTGAATGTTAATAAAGTGACTGTAAAGTCTAAGATTTTTTTAGTTAAAAATAACAAACATATTATACTTACCTGCCCTGTGTAGTGCTTTTGCACAGAGCAGCCCGGATCCTCCTCTTCTCGAGTCCCTCTTTGGTGCTCCTGGCCCCTCCCTCCTGTTGAGTGCCCCCACAGAAAGCAGCTTGCTATGGGAGCACCCAAGCCGAATCACAGCTCTGTGTCCATTCAGACACGGAGTCACTGCCCAGCCCCACCCCCTTTCTCCTCTCACTGGCTGACTGACTTTGATTGACAGCAGCGGGAGCCAATGGTGTTGCGCTGCTGTCTCAGCCAATGAGGAGTGGAGTGCTGGGGCAGCCACTGTCCCTGCCCTACCGACACCGTCCACTGCCCTACCGACACCCTACCGACACCGTCCACTGCCCTACCCACACCGTCCACTGCCCTACCCACACCGTCCACTGCCCTACCCACACCGTCCACTACCCTACCGATACCGTCCACTGCCCTATCAACACTGATTAGGATACCTACAGCCCTCTGGCTGTTAGAGGCTGACAAAGCATGCTGGGACTTGTAGTTCTCCCACCATTGGTGAAACAGGAGTGTTCTGCTTCGTTTAGAATAATTGTGCCTCGTATACTTGACTGGTGTTCTCCTACCTTCAGGCACGGTCAGTATGGCATTGCTGTTTACTTTACATTTCCCTCAGTTGGGCTTTAACTTCTTCCTGCCCACCCTGGCTTCCCTTTAAATAGTTTTGAACACCCAGGGGGGCTGTCACAGTGGTCACATGATTGGAAGCCACTCACTGCAGCTACTGATCTGTGGCTCTGACCGAGAGCATTCTTTCACAGCTTCGTCTTTGCCCTGTGAGTGCTCAGTGAACGCGCTCTCAGCACATGAATAGCTGCTGCACAGTGATGCATATGTGCCTTGTGTTGGCATTACACATATGTTGTGGCCACACGTGTGTTGTGTGGTCATAAAGGGGTTAAAATGCAAAAGGCAACAGTTTCATGTTTTTCTCTCTTAGGCTCCTTTCACACTGGCAGAGCCCACCAGCAGATCCGCCTGCTCAGCAGGGCGTCTCTCCACTCATCCCCGCTGAACAGGCGGATGACAGGTCTGTGTCCGCTCCGCTGTACTCTATGGGCGATCCGATGGAAACGGACCACCTGTCCATTTCCATCTGACTGTCATCAGATCCGGCAGACGGATGGGGAACTGTCTGTTTTTAGCAGATAGGGTAAGATTGATGTCGGCGGGTGTCAACGGACACACGTCTGTTGGCATCCACCGCTCCATTAGGTGGCAATGGGTGGTCCGATTGGGTCCGCCTTAAAAACTGACAGGTGGACCCGATCAGTCCGCCCATGTGAAAGGGGCCCATCTCAGGCCAGTGAAAAACAGATCCGATACAATGTAACTTTCCACATGCACATAGGAGCTTATGGAACTTTACTTGTATCTGATCTACTTTTCACTGGCCTAATGGCCCGTACACTCGATCCGAAAATCAGACGAAAAATACCGCTTTCTACGCGATCGTGCGATAATCGGATCGTTAGTACAGAGCTTTCGAGAGCCAATCGCGACAGTTCATCCAATATTATTTTATCGGACATGCACGAAAATTTTTATCGTACAATACCAGATCGTACGAGTTTCGTTTAATCAGTACAGTTGTCTTCCGATTTGTTTATTGAGTCGTACAAGAATTTTCATAACTTTTTTTTAGCAAACTCTTCAGGTTCGATATACGACTAGCATGCAAAAAAAAACCAAAAAACGGACAATCTGTCATCCGATTTTCGGATCGTGTTTACAGGGCATGAAAAATAGTAGGGAGCTCAAAACTATTGCCATTGCAACTGTAGTGTGACATCACAATTAAAGTTTCACAATAGTACCACAAAACAGCACTAAATACACACACATATTTTATATATATATATATATATATATACTGCCTTTGTAGTCACTAGACAGTAAATCAGGAATTGGGGGGGAACCTGCCCGGGGGTCTATATTTTCCCTACACAATAAAGCCTTCCTGTTGAGGGGATAAAGTGCTGGATTCTGTATGTACGGACAGACAGACATGAGCTCAGTCCATGCAGACAATGGGCTATTAGATAAGGACAGTGAGGGGTGACTATCAGTATAATGTCCCTGCTCAGTGATGGATTCTCGCTTTCCTGCTGTAATACGGACTGATACAATCATTTAAGTTCAGTTGCTTTAATCTCAGCAAAGCTCTTAGAAGCCACGCACGATTCTCCATAAATTTGAAAAGATCCAATTTGCTTATCAGAGGTATGGAGAGAAAGCATGTGACCTGTCCTCACCCGCTCTAGAGGATGATAGCCAGAAGGACGGGTGGGTAAGGAGCCATATAGAGAACACCAGAGTCATCAATGTCTGCCTACTGGAAGGACATTCTGGGTTGATTTACTAAAACCGAAGAGTGCAAAATGTGGTGCAGCTTGTGAATGGTAGCCAATCAGCTTCTAAGTTCATCTTGTTCAAGTGATTGTAAAATCTCGTTTTTTTTTTTTTTCTTTAAAAATAACAAACATGTTATACTTACCTTCTCTGTGAAATGATTTTGCACCGAGAAACCCAGATCCTTCTCTTCTCGGGTCCCTCTTTGGGCACGCCTGGCGAGTGTCCCCACAGCAAGCAGCTTGCTGTGGGGGCACCCGAGCTGAGGTGCAGCTCCGTGTGTCCATTCAGACACAGAGCAGTCGTTCGGCTACGCCCCCTCTCGCTCTCCTGATTGGCTGACTGACTTTGATTGACAGCAGCGGGAGCCAATGGCACCACTGCTGTGTCTCAGCCAATCTGGAGGTAGAGTCCCAGACGGTCAAGGCACTCGTGCAACGTCGCTGGATAGAGATGGAGGTGAGTATTGGGGGAGCTGCTGCACACTGAAGGTTTTTTATCCTAATGCATCTTGCACTTTAAGCTTTGACAAAAAAAAAAAAAAAACCTGGAAGCTGATTAGTTTCTATGTACAGCTGCACCAGATTTTGCACTCTACAGTTTTAGTAAATCTACCCCACTGTGTCAATGTAACAGAGCCCATCACTGCCCAGCCATCAGCACAGTAAAGCCGCGTACACACGATTGGAATTTCCGACAACAAATGTTCGATGTGAGCTTGTTTCTGGAAATTCCGACCGTGTGTAGGCTCCATCGGACATTTGCCGTCGGAATTTCCGACAACAGATGTTTGAGAGCTGGATCTCAAATTTTCTGACAACAAAATCCATTGTCGTAAATTTCAATCGTGTGTACAAAATTCCATGCATTCTCGGAATGAAGCAGAAGAGCCGCACTGGCTATTGAACTTCATTTTTCTCGGCTCGTCGTACGTGTTGTACGTCACCGCGTTCTTGACGTTCGGAATTTCCGACAACATTTTTGCGACCGTGTGTATGCAAGGCAAGTTTGAGCCAACATCCCTCGGAAAAAAATCCACGGTTTGGTTGTCGGAAATTCCGATCATCTGTACGCGGCATTACAGGCATGTTTGGCACAGCTAGCCGCCGGCACTTGGAACAATCATCAAATACCTCGAAGCGCTGCGAGCTGACTTTCTTCCCTTTCTTCATCCAGGTGATGCGCGGTTTTGGGTCCCCCGTGGCCTGGCACACGAAAGAGGCGACGCCACCCGACATTCCTATCTGGTCATCCGGCTTGCGGATAAAGATGGGCTCACCTGTGGGAGAGAAGGTAAATGTGATTAGAGATGGCACAGCGTGGATGTTTACGACATTCATTACCCGGACACTGAATAAGAGGGGCCTGGACGCCGTGTCAGGACATCTGTGCCGCAATAAACAGGTTTGTTCTGCCACAAATGCATTCTGGGAGATCTTGGCTGCTCGCTGTATGGAAGAACGCTGAGCTATGTATTTAGGTTACAGGCGTTGTGTGCACCAGAGGCTTTGCTGGTGCTAGTAGTTCCACAGCCTTCACAACTCCAAACCTGCAGTTATCGTCACTGGCTGATAGTTTTTGGTGAAGTAAAAGATCAGTACTCTGCTGCCGGGGTTAGCTTTGGGGTCAGGTTGTAGGCGGGGCCAGTTGATTGGTAGCCGAGATGTAGTAATGGAACACAGAGACCAAGGAAGGTGGCACAATTATTATTTGGTAAAGCAGAAGTAACAAATAATACGTGGAAGATAGCGGGATTCCCCCACTGATAGCTGAAATGTAAAAATTTTTTTTTAAAAACCCGCCGATTATCAGTTGTTAAGGAGCGGGGGGTGCTGCGTCCTTAAAGCGAAGTTCCATCCAAAAGCACTTTAACCACTCCTAGCCCCTTTACATGCCACATTTGGCATCTCATTTTTTTTTTTCTTTGGTGGGGAGCGGGTACCTAGTTTTGACAGGTATCCAGCTCCCACTTCCTGTTCTTGTCGCCTAGGAGGCTCCTCCTCTCCCTCTTGGTGACTCCTCCTCTCCCACTCCCTCTCTGCAATCTTCTGGGACACATCACAGGTCTCAGAAGTTTGCCTGGTCGCTAAGAGCGCAGTGAAGCCGCAAGCTGTCACAGCCGGGTGCCCACACTTGCAATGCCGGCCCCGCTGAGAGGTGGGGGAGAGGACTGAGGCTTTGGGCGGCTGCATCGCTGGACCGTGGGGCAGGTGAGTGTCTGTTTATTAAAAGTCAGCAGCTACACTTTTTGTAGCTGCTGACTTTGAATAAACTTACAAGCGACTGGAACTCCGCTTTAACAACCAATGACTCATTCAGCTGTCAATGGGCAGCTGTTGACCGCTGAAGTGTAAACAATTTGCAATTGGAGCTGTCAAAAAAAAAAAAAAAAAAAAGCAGTCTGGCAATGTTTATCAAAAACATTGCTTAGCTGTTGAAACAGAAAATATAAATAGAAACATTGTTTCTTTTTGTATTTTTCTGCTTCTTCAGCTACAGATCAAAGGAATGAACTTTCAACTTCAGATGAAGTCAGTTTAAAGCAACCTGTCAAGTAAAAAAAAAAATTAAAAAATATTATATTTCTTTATTGAATGTTTCTCTGTTTTAACCCGATTAATCCTTAATTTACTCCAATCAGCCTTAATTACCCCTTCTTCTCCTTCTCCATTTAATTATTTTCCTTCTGATTGTTTTTTTTTTTTTTTTCACTTCGGTTTTATAATAAAAGTAAAATTATTTTCTTTGCTTTGTTCTTTAATATTTTTACACCTTCAACATATAAATCAAAAATAAATTTTACCATTATTTATTATTTTATTATTATTTTATTTAACCTTTAATGTTTACACATTTCACATTGAACAAAGCGCAAAATTGAAAAAAATATATATAAATTCATTTAATTTCTTTTTTTAAATCGGCTATTTTTTATTAAATGTGTAATTACAATCAATACAAAACATACATACAACCCATGCACTTATTGTGTAATCATAATAAACACATATTTATGCCAAAAAATTATGCGATCCGGATGATCAGAGCGCCGGGAACATAACAGCTGCGTGTCATCACATACAGCCCCTCCTCTTTGTCCGGACACTTTGATGGACAGATCACCCGTCCAATCCTGGGACGGGTGATCTGTCTTTCAAAGTTCCCCAGACAAGGGGAAGGGGCTGTATCTAACGGCATGCGACAGGGAACACGCAGCTATTGAAATGAAAGCTGTTATCTTCCCGGCGCTCTGATCATCCGGGCGGCGGCTCTCCTCTCTCTTCCCCTGCACAGGTAGTCAGCCTTGGGGACGCAGGCTACATTGGGGGCACGGGCGGACACGGGCAGGCTGCATTGGCGGACACGGGCAGGCTGCATTGGCGGACACGGGCAGGCTGCATTGGCGGACACGGGCAGGCTGCATTGGCGGACACGGGCAGGCTGCATTGGCGGACACTGGCAGGCTGCATTGGCGGACATGGATAAAGTTGTTAATATTTTTATAACTTAATTCTGCATACAATTGTAGCGCTGGTAGATTTACAATCTACCGCAGATTAGGTAAATCTAGTAAATTGTGTGTTAGGAAGGTTAAAAGTTTGCCTCTGTTCCAGCTTGGCTGATGTTGTGGGTGTTTCCGTGCTGACCGGTGGGTGTCGCCGTTACCACTGGTCAGTGTTGGAAAGGCAACGTGTCGAAGTGTATAGATGCTCCTCTGTCTCGGAGACAAGCTCGGTGGAGGTGGTCCTCCGAGTTGCATTCTGGGAAGAGGGTATTTATGGGACAGACGCCATGTTCTTGGGTTTTTTTTACAGCCACCTGCTGGCCCTCCTGGCCGACAGGTATGCGTTAAGGAGCTACCTCGTGGTCCTCCAATCGGGAGGCCCACGATACAGCGGCGCAGGGGTGGGCCCAGAGGCTTGTCTGGGGCCTACCACTGCGGCCGAGGAATGGTCCTGAGCTGTCGGTCCTGTGTGACGAAGCTGGGCGGCCGAGGAGATCCCAGGGGAGGACCCGTCTTGGAGAGATCACGCAGCGTGCTGGTCTATAGAGGGGCCTGGTGACTCGGTCGAAGGACGTATCCAAGAGAAGTAACCATACAGCATAGTGTTGCCGGTTCGGCTTAAAGGTTCAGGCACTGTGACTGACTTTCACTGCAGAGAAAATCTGATACTTCCTGTGGCAGAGGATCGTACAGATTTACCCCCCAACTGAGTCTGTGGCAGAGGCTTTTGATTCGTGCTGCATGCTGACTGCTAGACCGGTGAGAGAGGCCTATCCAGACGAGCAAGGAGTGTGTCCCACGAGGGGAGCGCATTCCACCTAATTATCTGAATTCTACCGGGACATTAGTTACTAAAATTCTGTAAGAAGATATTTGAGTTTCTCCTGAAAGTTTCCTTTTCCGCCTCTTTCCTGCTACTTCCTAAAGTTTGTTTGTTCAATAAAGCATTGAAAACGTACTCCAGTGTTGGTGCGTGTGTCGTCCAGAGGTAAACTCAACGGAACCCCTAGACCCGGTGCCGGTAAAACCAAGGGAAGCAAGGGGAAGGTAACAGACCCGCTTAAACCAGCAGCTATACCGTGAGTTAGTGCTACACAATATTTAAGTGTCATTTCATGAGATAATCTATGAGGGAGTGTTTAGGGGCGGGGCAACTGGTGGCAAGTAACCTTTGAGGCCTTGCTAGTAGCTCAGGACTTGAAATTTTGAGCCCTGCTCTACCCTATGGGCGGATGGGAGTAATCAGACTCCGTTTACACCTGACTGCCCCCCCGGAGTCGATCTGCCTAGATGGAGGATGACGGATCCCCTTCCGACCGGATTGGCGCTGAGGTAGGCAGGTGTAAAAGTATGTCCCCACTCTTCTCCCTCTTTTCCTCGCTTCTGTGCCAGTGCTGACCAATCAGAATTGCTCTGACCCATCCTGGAACCCCAGCAGGAAGTATAAAAGAGTGGGGATTTCAAATCGGGCAAGGACAACTCAGTATCCCCGGAGGAGTGTGGAGGGTGCCTGTTGTTAGTTCAAGCTTACATTTTTTTCTAGAAGGTACACTATACAGAGTGAGGTACGATGTGTTTACAAAGGCGCTGAGAAGGAAGGGAGACCTCTTCACTGTGCACAAGACGACGGAGCAGATTTCAGATAAACTTTTACAGTGCAGACAACGCGGAGAGGGAATGTCGCTCGTGTACCGGCAGGTAGTCTGAGTGATAGATGACGGGTGAGAGGGGACCATCAATCCTCCAGACATGGACAGGAATCACTCACAGATCACGGCCGATGACAGGCGGCCGGGGGATGAAGAAGGGATTTCTCTCTGTAGAGTGACGGGAAAGTGATGCGGCGGGTCACGATAACACAGCGGTGTCAGTGTGAAGAGAGCGGAGGATTAGGCAGAGCTGAGCGGCTCCGCGGTATCACTTCCCGGATTAATTCTTCGCTCTCGCAGCGCCGTCTCAGCGTGACGCACGCCATTCGCATCTGATGAGCAGACGTGCCAGGTACGCCGATCACCTGACAGCCATCGACGCCGCGTCACCGGAAACCTGACAAGCTGCGATAACGGTATTGATTGGGAAGAGGTAGAGATCACACGACTGTCTGATCAGTCTGGATTATCTCCTGGGTACCGGGGGGGCCTGAGACACTGAGGGAGAACTCCGCTCCATAACCAGTAGCCTGTCCCTAAATCCACCCCTTCCCTTCAGTCTTGCACAGTTGTACCGGCTCCTTATCCTGCTTACAGTGTCATTTGTTAAAGTGATTGTAAAGGCAGAAGGTGCATTCTATGCATTAAGATAAAAAAGCCTTCTGTGTGCTGCAGCCCCCCTCAGCCCCCCTAATACTTACCTGAGGTCCCTCAGATCCAACGATGTTGTAGAAGTGTCTCGGCTGCCCAAGACTCCTCATTGGCTGAGGCAGCAGCGCTGTGCCATTAGCTCCCCCTGCTGTCAAAGTCAGTCAGCCAACGAGGAGAGAAAGGGGGCAGAGCCGGGCTGGTAGCTCTATGTCTGAATGGACACAGGGATCTGTGGCTCGGCTCAGGTGCCCCCATAGAACACTGTTTGCTGTGGGGGCATTCAACAGGAGGGAGGGGACAGGATCACAGAAGAGGGACCCGAGAAGAGGAGGATCAGGGCTGCTCTGTGCAAATCCACTGCAACAGAGCAGGCAAGTATAACAGGTTTGTTATTTTTAACAAAAAAAAGAAACAAGACTTTACAATCACTTTAAGTCTAACTCTGTCCTCCCCTTCAGTTTTGCACAGGTGTACCGGCTCCTCTCCTGGACTGAAATGACTCCCTCTGATTTCACTGCACACTGTGAGCTTCTGACAATGTGCATTAGAAACTGCAGGAAGTCAGATAGAGCCCCGCCCCATTTCCTGGCCAGCCTGACCCACCCCTTTCATTCATTGGATTTCAGTTCTTTCAATCTTAGAGGCTCAGCTTGGAAGAGAGAAAGGGTAAAGGGCCACAGGGCCCTAATTCGGACTTCACAGGCAAGATGGACAATGATATAGTACAAAAATATATTTTATTAACAATACGTCATATGAAACAGGTCAAGTAAAAAAAGAATTAAAAACATACGATAGGCATATGATAGTAATACGGTAAACAAGAGAGTTGACACCAAATAAACGGCAGTGAGCCCCTGTGCGTCAACGCGTTTCGCTGTTTTGCTTCGTCAGGACACACTTGGGGGTAGTTGGAAGGAACAGGTCTCACTTGTCAGAGGGGTAGAGAAGG
Source organism: Aquarana catesbeiana (assembly GCF_042186555.1). Lineage (NCBI taxonomy): Eukaryota > Metazoa > Chordata > Amphibia > Anura > Ranidae > Aquarana > Aquarana catesbeiana. The sequence goes on along the minus strand of NC_133330.1, from coordinate 339,799,138 downwards.
AAGCGCCACCTGAGTGTAGTATTAACAAATGATGTTTAAAGTGGGGTTCCACCCAAAAAAACAAAAATACCTGAAAAATTGTAAAACAAAAAACAAAAAAACATTTGAATATTTTTTTTTTTTTTTACTTACCTCTAAATGCCTGTTGCTAGGTGGTCCCTCGTAGTCTGCCTCTTCCTTTGCCTGGGCTGGTGACATCACTTCCCCCCAGGCACAGGAAGGGCTCGGCTCTGCTCCCTCCCTCCTGTCAATCATCTGGGACCCATTACAGGTCCCAGGTGATTGAGCGGTCAATCACGGCACGCGGCGCCGCTCGCGCATGCGCAGTGGGTGCCAGGCTGTGAAGCCACAGCCCGGCGCCAACAGTTGAAATGCCGGCGCCGACAAGCGGAGGGGGGGACGAGCGGGGCTTCGATCCCCCGCATCGCTGGACCCTGGGACAGGTAAGTGTCCAATTAAAAGTCAGCAGCTGCAGTATTTGTAGCTGCTAACTTTTAATTTTTTTTTTTTTTAATGGAGCCCCTGGGTGGAACTCCTCTTTAATGACACCAGGTAAAAACACACTTACAGGATAAAAACATATAAAAGGCTCATCTGTATGGGTATGTGGTCCTCGGTGTTCCCTCTGATCCTGTGGTGGTGACGCTGCAGGGATGCTGGGCTGCAGAAGGTGGATTACCAGCCGGGAGCTCCTTCTGTGGCCATCAGGAAGAGACTAGGGGCCGGCGTGGAGCGCACGTGAAGCGTGCATGACGTCACAGGTCGTCCGTCTGCTTCCGGGTTTGGTATCCAGGGGAGGGATCGTCCAGGGAGGAGGGCTAGCAGAGAGGTTGAGAGAAGGCTACACGCTCTGAGCCACTGCTCCTTCAATAGGCCTATTGAAGGAGCAGTGGCTCAGAGCGTGTAGCCTTCTCTCAACCTCTCTGCTAGCCCTCCTCCCTGGACGATCCCTCCCCTGGATACCAAACCTGGAAGCAGACGGACGACCTGTGACGTCATGCACGCTTCACGTGCGCTCCACGCCGGCCCCTAGTCTCTTCCTGATGGCCACAGAAGGAGCTCCCGGCTGGTAATCCACCTTCTGCAGCCCAGCATCCCTGCAGCGTCACCACCACAGGATCAGAGGGAACACCGAGGACCACATACCCATACAGATGAGCCTTTTATATGTTTTTATCCTGTAAGTGTGTTTTTACCTGGTGTCATTAAACATCATTTGTTAATACTACACTCAGGTGGCGCTTCCTTCTCTACCCCTCTCTCATCCATCACAGAGCCAGCTCTCTGAGGAAACAGCAGCCGCCTAGCCTACCAGCCTACTTTAACCATTACATTACCGGTTACCACTTAACCCTTGAACTTCCAGCCTGTCCCCTATGGACTAAGTTGCTCAGCCTTTTATATCTCCTGTTATATATGGACTTGTGTGTTTGCGCTTACAGTTACCAATACTCTGTAGGTCTCACTTGTCAGCATAGGAATATCTCCGCATGGAGAGCTCCCAGATGATCACCCAGGAATCACTGTGTAAAGCAGGAGGCAGTTTCTTACTAATACCAGCGACCGTGTATAGGGCTGATGGCGTAAAGATATATAGATATGAATATCAACTCATATGGTTCACCGGGGAGCAAAGAGATACATCGTAAGTATCCAGATCATTAAAAGGGGGGGAGTAATAGAGAGGAGACGGGTAGAACAAACAACACCCTTCCAATATCCATATCCAACAATAATCTATATGGACAGATATATATTCCTTCCAGACTGGATATATCGAACTCAGCATCACATGTGGGCGTTACTTAGGGTGGTCTGTATGCAAATTAATTGCCCAGGAACGCCCACTCCTCCAGACTGACATCCACCCATCAAGGCATTTTGATATTTGCATAACTCCTCCCAGGAACCAGCCAAATGCTTGCATCAGGGCTGAGGGCCCCTTGAAAGGAGTACTGAGGCAGGGGGGGCTGTGATGTTCTCAGGAAGCCGGCCCCTCCCACCAGCCACAATCTGGCTGCACTCAATAGAGAAGTACAGAGACCCAGTAGTAACATCACTGGGACTAAAATAAGATATGTAATGAAAACAGGGAAGGAGGAACCAGGATACCTAAAATGTAAGTGGATTAGGCTTTAGTAGATGAAAACCCACAGTAGATGACGTTTAGCATGCTCTGTGTATCATGGATTGTCATATTTTAGTTTTTTTCATTAAAATCTATTTTCTTTTTATCCTTTACTAAGTATTATTTTGCTGATCTCCTGCAGCCTCGTTCAGCATCTTTCTGTCCATGGGAACTCCAGCACTGGATGTACGGGACCTGCTTCCTATAAGTGACAACAGTGGACCATTGTCACAGCCGCTTGTCGTCCCCATCCAGGGTCAATGTGACATGGCAGGAGACCGATATCACCCAATTATAGGAAGCGGATAAACACTTTTCTACGACTCTAAAGATGCACGACGATGCAACTGACGCATTTGGATGGGTGCAACTTGGATGTGACTTTGGCTTCGACCAATGATAAATGGACAACTGTTGCACAACTGGAACATGTATTACATTCATGTGACTATACTGAGGTTGGTTTATATTGCAGACTGACCAAAGCAGTGCAGGAACCTTTTTTTAATGCGGTGCGACTTTAAAATCGCACATATTTGAATGGTTGTCGTTGAAAACCATGGGGTGTGACTTGTCAGTCACAAGTGTGAATGAAGCCTTACTGTCAGAGCCTAACTGAACAAGCTGAAGTTAGAAGCTGGTTACTTTGCACCAGTTTAGTAAATCTCCTCATGTAAGGATGCCAGTTACTGGAGAGCTGCTGACCTGCTGTCAGCCCCCCCCCTAGATTGATACCTACTGGTGCGACTGTGTGTGTGTATATCCACAAGTTGCGTGTAGGGCAACCCAATTCATTTCAATGGGCTGCCTACATGTGACCCTTTTAAACCACATAGTGCTGCGGCACCATGCGGGTTGGGCACAACCATTAGAGGAAGTGTGGAGGTGCCATTAAATAACGGTGCCACTGTGTGTCTGCTAGTCTGCTAAAGGACAGTGCGTTTCTGTGCGTGTCAGGAGAGCGCACAAATTTGCACACATTCCCAACATGCATAGGTGTGAACCTCGCCTTCGTGATTTTAATAGGTGCTCATTGGGTTGGTTTACTAAAACGGGAGTGTGCAGAATCTGGTGCAGCTGTGCATGGTAGCCAATCAGCTTCTAACGTCAGCTGGTTCCATTAAGTGTTGACCATAAAACCTGGAAGCTGATTGGTTTCTACGCAGAGCTGCACCAGATTTTGCCTTCTCCAGGTTTAGTAAATCAATCCCATTGCATGATAGCAACGGTGCAGCTCACGCAGAAGCAGTGCAGGGACAGCACTAAATCTTAAAAGAGAAGTAAAAGATTTCTTTTTTTTTCCCCCATTTATACTTGCCTAGGTGGATGCAGCATGGGTCCTATGCTGTATCTGCCCCCCGGGCGCCTCTACACTGAGAACAGAGCGATCAAACATCGCCGATCGCTTGGTTTTCAGAGCTCCGTGAGCAGAGAGCTGTAGACTGTCAGTCACAGGCTCTCTGCTATTCCCCCTCCTCGCTCATTGGAGCGCTGAGCTGTGGAGGGGGCGGAGTGGCAGGCTCAGGCTCTCAGTGGCTCGCTGAGAGGCTGAGCGGGATGTCAGTGCAGGCACCTGGCGGACTTTATTGTCGGTATGACACAGTGCCTGGACTGATATCCGTGACGTCAGTCCGCTCTCTGCTGAAAACGGGTCACAGGAGTGCCAAACGGATTGTACTCCCGCGACCCATAGGAGAAGTACAGCCAAACAAGCTCAGGCTGGACTTCTCCTTTAATGAGTGCTGAGGGCTTTCCTGTGCCCGGATTCTTCCTGATTGGTGGATAGGATAAGGTATGAAGGAGCCCCGGGGTAACCTGCGGAGGAGAAGCAGCTGCTGAATTGCTGACAGGCGCATTGAGCGATGAGCTATCTCGGGCGTCTTTCCTGAGATCGGTACTAACTCCATTACAGACCACTTTCACTTTGTTAATTTCGTGCTTTACCTACGAACGAGTCGAGTCCATCAAACAAATTACCGCCAATATTAGTATTGTTTTTGCTGTATAAGAGATCCACTTCCTGCCTCCCCGTGTCAGAGACGGACGCCCTCCATTATTCCATTAGGCGCTGATGAGCTGGCGGAGCCCCAACGGAACTCTTAATGGAGAGATGAATCCGAAAGAGAAGAGCCTGTGAATGGGGCACTCCGCTCCAACACACACAGCTCTACAGCCGCTCATCAAACCTCATTCGCCACAGGCAGACTATGTGGGTGTCATCTGAATTTCAGGGGGGCCAGAGAGAGTATTAGGGCCTGTAATTGTTAGGCTGCTGCTAATATTAGCACTAATATCCCACAAGCAGGGCTAGGAGAAGGTGTGGGCAGGAGGGGCGGCTGCCCTGGGCACTGTTAGGTGTGTGTGTGTGTGGGGGGGTGCCATAAGGAGATTGGTGGGAGGAGATTTGTGTTGGAAGGGAGAACTTGGAGGGTGGCAGGGGGTAAGTATTGCTCTAGGAGAGGGAATAATTTTGGGGGGATTTGCCAAGAATGGTGATTTAGGGGGATCTGTGTTGGGCGGGATTTGGGCTAGGAGGGGGGACTGGGGGGGGATTCGTGCTGGGAGCGGGAAATTTGAAGTGGGGGGAGAAGATGTGTACTGAGAGGGGAAATTTTAGGCGTAAAGGTTTTGTGCTAGGAGGGGTGGATTTTTTTTTTGGGGGGGGACAAAGATTTGTGCTGTTAGGGGGGTGAATTTGTACTGGAAGGAGGGGGTAAGCATGTAGGTTAGTGCTCAGTGTTTTTGTGGGGGGGAATTTTGCTGACACATAATGCTCATAAATCTTGGGGGGGGAGGGGGAGGAGGAGTTCTCCCTGGGCTCTAGGTGACTTTGCCCCAGCACTGCCCACAAGTAAGCAAAGCTAAGTCCAACAGACACTTGTCCGGTAGTTTGTCCACCTTTACAGAATGACCCAAAGAACACCATCCCTACAGTCAAGCACGGAGGTGGAAACATGATGCTTTGGGGTTGTTTCTCTGCTAAAGGTACAGGCTGACTTTGCTCCATTGAGGGGCCAATGGACGGGGCCATGTATTGTAAAATGAGAACCTTCTTCCCTCAGCCAGAACACTGAAGATGGGTCGTGGATGGGTCTTCCAGCATGATAATGACCAAGAACATACCGCCAAGGCAACAAAGGAGTGGCTCAAGAAGAAGCACATTATAATCATGGAGTGGCCTAGACAGTCTCCAGACCTTAATCCTTTTGAACATTTATGGAGGGAGCTAAAACTTCGAGTTGCCAAGTGACAGCCAAGAAACCTTAAAGTGGTTGATAAGCCACTTTCACATCTTTATACCACCCCCTCTGTGTTCCATTCCAGTGTGCCCCTGTGTGAGCGATTTATAAAAAAAAAAAAAGCCTGCCAAACTCTTCTCAGTGATCACATGGTCAAATGGCTCCCTCCATTCCCCGTCTGACAGATGCAGCGGGCGGGGCTGAGATTCCCCTGATGACATCACTCGGGGGAGGAGAGAGAGAGTCAGCCGATCATGTGATCACTGAGAAGAGCTGTGAAATGAGGAATAGCAGGCTTTTTTTTATAAATCACTCACACGGGGGACACACAGAATTAGAACACAGAGGGGACAGTATGAAGATGTGAAAGTTATTTGAGAAGCAGGAGCGGAGGGGGCAGGCACTGTCACGAGCTGACAGGCAGGGAGGGAGGGGGAGAGCACAGAGGAGACAGATAGCAGGCTGCGGATGAGGCGTGTAAACTGACTACAGTGTTAGGGCTCAGTAGCCATCATACACTGTGGTCAGTTTACAAAGGGGAGGGTATAGCCAGGCAGGATCAGCCAGGTATTACAGGTGTTACATGGGGCCAAATGACACTGCACAAGCACTGTGCCGTTTTAAATGCTTTAAAGGAACAGGAACTTTTTTTTTTGGGGGGGGGGGGTTAACAAACGCTTTAAAGTGTAAGTTCACCTTTACAGAAAAATCTTTCAGGTGAACTTACACAGGACCCCCTTCTCACCCCCCAAGTCCCGCTAACCTGATGCGCGACGATCTCCTGCTCTGAGCCCCGGTATAGCCGTATCAGGGGTTTGGGGCATAGAATTCCCCTCGGCATTCACGAGTCTTCTTTTCTCCGCTGATAGGATGCGCTACGCGGGGTCACATGGGCAGCGCCGACCAATTCGAATGCTTCAAAACACCCCTCCAGACAGGGTACATTTTGGAGATTCAGCTGCAGGGTCATCTAAGCCGGACTCCTGAGGCGGCTATACCAGGGCTCAGAATGGGAGATCGCTGCAATCCAGGTCAGCGGGGCCGGGGGGGGAGGGGTTCCTGCTAAAGGTACAGGCTGACTTTGCCGCTGGTTTAATTTACAGATTTTTCTGTAAAGGTGAACTTACACTTTAAGGATTTAGAGAAGATCTGTAAAGAAGAGTGGACCAAAATCCCTCCTGGTCACCAACTACAGAAAACATCTGACCTCTGTGCTTGCCAACAAGGGTTTCTCCACCAACTACTAAGTCATTGTATAAAAAGAAGAATGGGCTGCACGCCACGATTGTAAACCAAAATCCTTTATTGGGACACCCCATGATTAAGCACTTATAATAGCGTGAAACGCGTCAACCGGGCACTCTGCTCTTGTGGTACCACTCTGGGATGTCCCAATAAAGGATTTTGGACCACAATTGTGGTGTGCAGCCCATTCTTCTTTTTATACATTGACTGTGGACGCGAGCCGAGGCGGGCACCCACTATAGTTCCATCGGGCTTCCTCATCTCACCTGGAGCTTCCTTGTCCAAGTTTTTCTTGAGGATCAAATACTTATTTTACTCACTGAACTGCAACTCCATTTAGAACATTTGTATCATGTGTTTTGTTTCTGTATTTTTGGTTGATATTCTGTCTCTATCATAAAAATACACCTATGATAAAAATTATAGGCCCTTCATTTCTTTGTAAGTGGGCAAACTTACACAATCTGCAAAGGATCCATTAATTACCCCCCCCCCCCCCCCCCACTGTATCTTCGGGAACTACAGAACTGCTCCCCTTTATGTGATGAGGAGAGAGGGAGTTATTTGGTACCCAGGGGAAGCAGTCAAGGGTGACAACACTGGACGCAGTACAGTGAGTGTTGTCACCGTAGAACAGAAAGTGTGTTACTGGCAGGATCACAAAGTGAAACTAAAGGGAAAAAGAAGCCTAAAAAAGAAAAATGCAGCCGCCAGATCTAAGAACTGATGAGCTGCAATATATGACATTTACGTTCTTCGGTTTAGATACACTTTCATTTTTCATTGCTGTCTGTATCCCCATCACATGGGAATCAAAGGGGCAGGAAGTGAGATTAATAATTCATGTAAAATGTTTCAAACTCACTTGACATAATGAATTTACAATGTAACACACATATTAAATACACAAAGAAGTTTGCGGTTTTGTTCTTCCAAACTGCTTATGCATCAGTGTGATAGGGCCCTTCAAGAGACTTTGACAGGTCCACTTTCACGAGCCGCTATCGCGTACTTTCCTGCGAGGATTTGGAATTATAATCGTTTCATTTACCTGAAAACCATTTCTGATGGCGAAAGTCTCATCAAAAGTTCCAGAGTCATCCGATGTGTAATAAAAAAAAAAAAAAAAAAAAAAACCCATAGAAGCATCATATCCTACATTATTCCGAGATGCCGCGGACAAAGCCTTCGCCATATGGTCACCTCAATTCCGCACATCCCTCGTCATCCCAGCAGCATTAAATATCGCCGAAACACTTTGCCGCGGTGAGCTGCGCTTTATCTCAGTTGTAGCTAATAAGAAAAGATGCGACATTTAACCCACGGAGAGATTTTCTGCAGCGATGACCAATTTACATTAATGAGTGTTTTATTCTGTGGATCTGCAAATAACAGCGCTATTATCGAGACGGCTGGTGTGCCGGGGACGCGCGCTAATCCTAATGGTGGTTAATGGCACAGATAACGAGAGCGGCAGAGAGATTCAGACACGCTTTGTCCCATTAGCTGATTGGCTGTTTCCATTAGGCGGCTGTGAGTGATGTAATAAAAGGATCATTTGAATGGGCCACAAATACCAGCATTGAAAGGGTTTCCAGAAGTTGTTGGGAAAATGGCGGAAAAATGGCGCAAGCAGCTTTCGCGGCTTCGGGGTCAGAAGTGCCGATTCACCATTTCTACGTTGAGAAATTTTATTTCCGCAGATCTGTCTATACTACTCTGGGTAGTTGCATTGCTCTTTTTTCTTTAGTTATGGCTACAATGAACCATCCAGACGATGATTTTGCCAAGTTCGAGAAGATGTAGAATTGTTGCCTTTTTTCCCCACCAAAAAATAAAAAAAAAAAAAAAAAAAAATTGGCAATAATTTTCAAGCGTATCAAAATCCAAAACCTTTTTTTTTTTTTTGGTTATGGATAGAGCAGGGAAGGGTTAAAGGGTTAAAAGCCCTCTGAGTTTATTGTTTGCTTTATGTATCCCCTTAGGGAGTCTTTCCTTATAAACAGATCCCTAAGGGCCCATTCACAATAGCTGCATTCTAAAACTGATCGTGTGAATGGGCTCTTAGGGGGTCTGTTTATAAAAGTTTGAAATCGATGGTCTGCCAACAAACCAAACTGTCCCAAAAACTTTACATGCCACATACATTTTCTGGAGGTTCTGGTGTGTCGGTAGCCCATAGCATTTTATTGTCAGGGCCGGGACAAGGGGTGGGCAGGAGGGATGGCTGCCCTGGGCACTGTGGTATCACGTGGGGTGGGAGCAACCTCAAGGAGATTGGAGGGGAGGGGATTTGTGTTGGAATGGGGAATTTGGGGGGTTGCTAAGAATGGTGATCTAGAGAGATTTGTGTTGGGGGGGGGATTTGTGCTAGGAAGAAGGGGGATTTGTGCTGGGAGGGTTTTGAATTCAGGGGAGAAGATGTGCATCGGGGGGGGGGGGGATTTAGGACTAGAGGCTTTGTGATAGGAAGGGATGCATTTTTTGTTGGAGGGGGGGGGCATTTGAGTCGGGGGGGGATTTGGGGGCAAAGATTTATACTGGGAGGAGGGAGGATTTTTGCTTAGGGGGTAAGCATGCAGATTAGTGCTCAGTGCTTTGTTGGGGGAATTTTTGCTGATAAATAATGCTCATACATCTTGGAGGGGGGGGGGGGGGGGGCAGAGTTTGGCATGTTCGCCCTGGGCTCTAGATTATCTTGTCCCAGCGGTGGGGCACTGTTTACCTTTCTTTTCTTTTTCCTTTCCTTTGGACACAGCAGGATGTGGGGGGGGGAATTATCCTCAAAGTCCCTTTAGTTGTCACCGAAACAAGCAACCCTCACCTTATTTTTATTTATTTTTTTTAAGTGGCAACTTTAAAATTTTGGATTTCCCATTTATTTCTTTATCAGTGACAATGGTCATCAAGAGAAGCCGCATAGTCCCAGTTCACACTGCCGCGACTTGAAAGTTCAAAGGTTATTGCACTGGAACCATTCTAATCGGTGCAACTCAAATTGCACTACTTTTGGGTAACTTCATCACAACTTGCATTGACTTCTTTTAACGAAGTTTCAAGCAAGCCGCAATGAAGTCACGGAGGATGTCAGCTGTGAAAGTCACACAACTTTTAAGCCACATAGAACCGGCACTTAGGGATGTACACATGCAAAAATTAAATGGCACGTCGCATTCAGCTGGTGCTACCATCACCAAACACGACCCATTCATGCGAATGTTGCTGCATTCAACTGTCCTGTAACTGCGTGCAATGCATGCAATTGCAGCATGGTAGTGTCAGGGCTGGGCTCAGCCCTTCCTTCTCTGAGCTGGCCGCTCACCTGTCGGCCAATTGCCAGCTCCTATCTCTCCACAGTTACTCAGCTATTGATGATATCCTGCTCGTCAGTTCTGCCTACTTAAGCCATCCAGCCCAAAGGATCTCTGCCTTTGCCTTGGTCAACATAACAGAGACGCTCTCCTGCTTTCCTGTTAAAGACTTGCTTGGCTGACATCCCTTATGGCTCCAGATCCTGCTTGCTGTTTTACTACACTCATCTTCGGCTTACTGACTTTGGCCTGTCTGACTATCCGTTCTGGTTCCTGAACTCTGGCTATGTTTTGACTACGTTTGTTCTAATTACTTTTATTATTAAACAAGTGTGTTTTAGCTGTACTTCTGTCTCGGTCTGATTTCATGGTTTCTGACAGGTAGTTTGCATTTTTAGGCTTAAAACAGGTGGTGAGGAGGCACTGATCCCCTCCTCAGTGCCTATCAAATGCCAATGAGTAGGGATCCATTGCAAATGCTCTTCAAAGGGGCAGCAAGGGCTGCCACATATATGAATGAACCCCTTACTGTGTGGCTATTACTCAGCTCTGACCGGGGCCAGTACCAGGGGTGGGCAGGAGGGGAAGCTGCCCCGGGCGCAATGGTTTATCACAGGAATGGGGGCACCCTGAGCCTAACCCCAAGGGTGGGGAGGGGCACAGTTTGGCATCCAAGCCCTGGGCACTGGATGGCCCTGTCCCGGAACTGGCTCTAACTGCATAGAGCACTGAAGTCGGGGCACAGTCAGTCAAGTGAATGGGGAAGCGCTGCATCCGCATGTAATGCATGCGGTTGCAAGATAATAGGTTAGCATTTTAAGAAAGGCAGTATGGAGGTATAGTATCACCTCCAAACAACCTGTGAAACGCCTCTGAAAAGCCAACCACCGCGGAACACTTTTTGGAGGGGAGGGCAAGGACTGCTGTACCTATGAGCAAGCCCTGAGGGGTATTACAACAAGGTCTATTTATTTTTTTACTTTTTTTTTAAAAGGATTCATGGAACAAGAGAGCCAATGCATTTTGGGGGTTGCAATTGTCCCCTTCTTAAAAAAAAAAAAAAAAAAAAATCATACATTATATTGTTTAATTAGTTGCAATAACTTGCCTTGAAAAGAAAAAAAAAAAAAGTTTTTAATCTATATATTGTGCAATTATTAGTCTTCAAAAATTATTACTTCTGAAACATTGACCTGAATTAAAGAAAGACTAAACTAATACGCTTTAAGTAAATTAATCATATTCAGAATACATATTAAAATGATAATTACATAAGATTTGTTTATAACATTTGTAACACTTAATGTTCCAACATTAATTTAAAGTTTGATATTAATTTTTGATTATCTCCCATATTCAATGGGTTTTATTGGTTTTAAATAAACAATACCGGTTGTGATGAATTAAATGTTGGATGAGGAATAATACGTATTACCAATTTATTAATGAAAATCACATTTAATTATAATTTTTAAATATTTATTCAGAAAAAGATTAATTCTTTTTTTTTTTTGCTTTTTATAATTAGTCTATCTTGAATTCTCGTCAAGAATTATGGCACAATATCTACATTTAAAATTTTTTTGTTGACCAGTTATACAGTAATCCTGAAGAAGGGGGATGCTTACCACCCCCAAAACACCTTGGCTCTTTTATTCCATTATTTAGTAAAAAAAAAAAAAAAAAAAATATCCTGGACCCTATGACCATTGGTGAGGTTCCCCTGCTGCTTCTTACATATCTAGACTTCTCTAAGGACCTATCTATTTTGGGTGCTTTGGTAAATACAAGCAACCTAAGAGGAATGAGGTTCACACTAGAGATATTAATTATTCGGAGATCTAGCACCTCTTATGTGTGCCCAACAATACAAACTTGAAAAGAATTCTAATCTATCCCTAGTCTGTCTACCTTTGGCTATTATACACATTAAACCAACCTAAACTAGGCGGTAAGCTGGTTTTTGGCCAGAGAACCACCACCAGTGGTTTGTACTGCAGGAGCCTTAGTAGGACGCATTCTACGCCAGTGACCAGAAGTGGTGGCAACTCTCCCCAACAGCAATGAAAACCTGACTAAATATTACAGGTAGGGATGAGCTCAGGTGTGTTTGGATCCTAGTCTGAACTCGTCTGGGTTATCCCACCAGGAAGCTGCCACTGCACCCCACCAATCATAAGTGACCAAATTCCTTTTATACGTGCAGCTGAGGGGCGTGGAATGCCTTGGCTGCCTATGATTGGCAGTCCACAGTGGCAGCTTCCTGGTGGGATAGCTTGGGTGGGTTCAGAGTAGAATCCAAACATACCTGAGGTCATCCCAAATTACAAAGCACTTCATAATCAGATTTTTTTTTTTTTGAGTCCTAGGGAGAATTTTCTACTAAACGGTAAAAAAACTTGACCAAGGTTTTAACTCTTCCTCTCTCCACTCAAAACTAAAGTGAAAAAGGATTTGGTTATGGTTAAGCTTTGAAGCCCAAGTGAAGTCTCATACCTTTGTATCTTTTTATATAGTCCTGTACCCTGTATGCGGGGGTTGGCAAAGCCTTCCAATACCCTTTTCTCTCACTGAAAATGCTGCTTCCCCTCCTCCCCCTCCAGTGCTCTTTGCAGTCAGAGCTGAGTGACAGCCACACCCCCTCAGTACAAGTGTCCCCAACACAGACTTGCATTGCAAAGGAAGAGTGGGTGGCTCGGCTATCCAGGTTTGTCACCAAGTGCTGAATATTGAGTGCACTGGGTCTACTTCTGGACTGTACGTCATATTTAGACATCCCACCCATGCAACAAGATACTGGAGCTACGACCATGAAAATTGGGGTTTTTGGTACAATATATGTCCGACTGCATTTTGTATTCATTTCTGTGACTTCACACAATGGTCTGGTGCAGTGCTCTCCAAAAGTGCGGCCCAGGACCTGGATGTGGCCATTTGCTTGCCTTTAAGGATGGGCTCGGGTGTGTTCGCACGCTCCACATGCAGAGCACACCAGGTAGCCGGCACTGCGCTGAGCTAATCACAGGCGGTAAGACATTTTCCCCATGTGCGGCTGCAGAGATCGGGAAATGTCTCACTGCCTGTGATTAGCGCAGCGCCGTGCCGACTTCCTGGCGGGCTCTGCACGTGGAGTGTGCGAACACGCCCAAGCCCATCCTTACTTGCCTTTATCTGGCCCTTGGGTCACAATTTCACCAACTGACCCCCAATGTTGGGTCATCATTCCCCCTACTGACACCATCAATGGGGCACCATTCTTCCATTGATACCAACAATGGAGCACTATTTCTCCCATTGAAACCAATGATGGAGCACTTATGTTGAGGCGTTTTTCTACTCCCACGGGCCATAGTTCACCCCCCCAATGCCTGAAGGACAGTAAACTGTCCCTTTGCCTAGAAGGTTTGGAGCCTAGTGAGTTTATTGCCATTGTATGGACAAGTACAAAACAAACACTTTAGGTTTTGGTGGGTTAAAATGACTCCAAAATTCTGCCAACATTGGGGCTTCCTATTCTTCAATAACGGCTCTAGATATAGAGTTAACATGAACAAAAACACAAAGAAATGGACCAATGTACAAAATGGCTGATGTCACGCTATGCCACTGACAGCCCTACTTTCAGAATCCTTGAACATTTCTGACACCTCAAGACATATAATCTCCTAAATCAGGTCTCTGGAACATCGTTTCATCCAACTAATTATTTCAGCTTCCCCGTGACCCCGCTGTGCTGTTATTTTCCCGCTGACCCCCACCTGTCACAGAGGCAAATAATCTCACTGTACAGAAAAGTTCAGCGATAATGCCAAGGCAGAGAAGGAAAAAAAAAAACAGTGCTGACGGGAGCAATAAGCATTCGGCGTTCAACCTCTCTCTTAGATCTGTCGTAACTTTGCCGCTTGTCAAAAACAAGGATGGCCATTTTACAAAAGGATGACAGCACCGGTGCTCGGGGAACCTTGGGAAAGAAATATTTAAGGCGAGGTGCAATTCACCCGGCCCGGGGAGGGGAAACTTATTTAAGACTTGCTAGGACGATAAATTCTGATGCAAGTTTATTCTCATTCGTAGACAGCAGACGTCAGCCCCGGAAATATATTTCTGTCTGCGCAAGACCAGCGGTGGGGGGCAAGACTGAGAACAATTTCCCCGCACCCCACGGGGGCCCTAGCAGCTCAACGAATGTCGACATGCAGGATATTTCACTCTGCCCCTCCGGGTCCAGAGAACTCTTTTTACTTTTTTAGTCTGAGACTTTGGGTTTTTTGTACTTTAACTTTAAAAGTTCTGCCATACTGCAAAGCCGAGAACCCCATGAGCAACTTGCTGGCTGCACCTTGGATGGCTTCAATGTAGCAGGAATGAATAAATTGCCCAGCGATTTTAATTCAAAACACTAACCACAACATACAAAGCCATTCACAACTCTGCCCCGAGCTACATCACCAATCTTTTCAACAAACATCACCCAAACCATCCTCTTCGCTCCTCTCAAGACCTTCTGCTCTCAAGCTCCCTTGTCTCCTCCTCCCATGCTCATTTCCGGGACTTTTCCAGAACCTCTCGCATCCTCTGGAACTCTCTACCTCAGTCTGTCTGGCTATCTCCTACGCTAGTTGTCTTTAGGCAATCCCTGAAATCTCATCTCTACAGGGAAGCCTATCACGCCTCCAACCAGTGGCAGCTGGTGCTCAAAATTTGGGGGGGGGGGGCGCAAATAAAAAGAAAAATACTGGAGCACACCCCCCCCATCAATTGCAGCCTCACTGTGCCCATCATATGCAGCCACGTGTGCCCATCATATGCAGCCACATGTGCCCATTTTATGCAGCCACATGTGCCCATCATATGCAGCCACTTGTGCCCATCATATGCAGCCACTTGTGCCCATCATATGCAGCCACTTGTGCCCATCAAATGCAGCCACTTGTGCCCATCAAATGCAGCCACTTGTGCCCATCAAATGCAGCCACTTGTGCCCATCAATTAGTGCCACTCTACCCATCAATTGCCACCACTGTGCCCATCAATTGCCACCACTGTGCCCATCAATTGCTGTCACTGTGCCCATCAATTGCTCCCACTGTGCCCCATCATACGCAGCCACTGTGCCATATCAAATGCTGCCAGTGTGCCCCACGCCGTCTGCACTTACCTGTCTTGGTAGGGCAGCTCCTTGATGTGTTCTCCCATCCTCTGCTATGAGTGGACGCCTGGCATCCAATCACAGCGCTTGTCGTTTCAACCAATCAGGTGACGGGTAACAGATCCGAGCACCTGATTAGCAGTTTAGTGTTAGGAAAGTGAATATTCATTCGCTTTTCTAACACAGCTGAGTGACCTGCGAGCGCCCAGCATGGATGCCTACAGCTGCCATTGTGCTCTTCCTGTGTGTCCTGTGTGTCCCTGTGTGCCCACTGCTATAGGTGCTCCAACTTGGGATATTGATTCATCCATGAATCCATCCATTTATCTGTGAATCCATCCATCCCCCTAATTACTGCACAGGGGACCTTTGGTTGACTTGTTCTTCCTGGTATATACAGTGGATTTTATATTGAAACATTGTATATTTTATATTGCCATGTAAATTTTATATCGATACATTGTAAAATTGTACGCTTCCTGCTAAGCCTGATGTATCATGTACTCATGTAACTTTATGAGTACCATCTTAAATAATATAAAATATTTGAAGCCATTTCCTGTTTGGCGTTCCTTCAAATGTTGCTCTGCCATGACATTGCCTGCCTGTGCCAGAACACGGTGCTCCGGTACCCTGAATTGGTCACTCCTGCCCTCCCCAGGGCACATGGTACCGGATGGGGGTTTGGGACTTGTAGCGTGGCACGAATAATCAACGCTTTGAACTGGCATATTGGGAAATCCGTTTGGGAATCATCTCATTACCGACTTTGCTAATAACACAACAGGGCACGCTGGCAGATTACAGGAATCTCTAATCTTCTTTAGTAAATGATACTCGTGTAATATCTGTAAGCTTTAAATCTGCCGGGCGGACAGGGCAGAAGGTACAGACATTATGAGATCACTGGGGGTCTCTGAAGGAATGGACCTTCCATTGGTGCTGAATTGTCATATCATCCTGACATCTCTGCTGTCCTTATTAGTGCTTGACATTGACTGGACGTCTGTATGTTAGATAGAGGTACAGGTCTAAGAGAAGCCAACATTTAAGGGACAACACACCCAACTCTGGTAATTCAAAGTTTAGTGAATGACCTGAGTTACCTCTATCTCTCTGGAACTCTACTCTTATGAAGGGTTCCCACCATCCTTGTACAGAGTTCCCAGGTTTGCATACCTGCAGTTCCCATTATGAGGGGCTCCTGCCATCCCTACTCTGAGTTCCTGAGTCTGTACACATGCTGTGCCCATTATGAAGGGTTCCCCCCATCCTTGTGCTGAGTTCTTGGGTCTGTACATTGGCTGTGCCCATAATGAGGGGTTCCCACCATCCCTCTGCTAAATTCCCAGGTCTGTACACCTGCTGTGCCCATTATGAGGTGTTCCCACCATCCCTGTGCCGAGTTCCCGGGTCTGTACACCACCTGTGCCCATTATGAGGGGTTCCCACCATCCCCGTGCTAAGTTGCCTGTACATCTGCTGTGCCTATTATGAGGGGCTCCCACCATCCCTGTGCTGAGTTCCCGGGTCTGTATACCTGCTGTGCCCATTATGAGGGGTTCCCACCATCCCTGTGCTGAGTTTCCAGGTCTGTACACCTGCTGTACCCATTATAGGGGGTTTCTACCATCCCTGTGATGAGTTCCCCTGTCTGTACACCGTACACTACTCTGAATTCCTGGGTCTGCACGCCTGCTGTGCTTATGAGGGGCTCCCACCATCTCTGCACTGGTTGTTGGAGTGACAAGACAGGGATGTACATAGTGGGTGAGCTGTGTAAATATCAGAACTGGATGGACAGAAATACTAGTACTTTGGCAGGCAAACCAGCTCCCATATCATTATTTTATCTGTGTATTTATCTTTTTGCGTGAAGTTCAACTAAATAATTTAGTATACTGAGGGGCATGGGCCATGAGGTTTAATTTTAATAATAATAAATGAAAATTCATCTCTTCTCTGTATAGGACCTGATGGTGACATTTGGGGAGGACTTCCTCTGACACACCAATAATAACGTCTTCAAGCAATCAGTAATTCAGAGGGTAAATTGAGTCGTCCCCCCCCCCCCCCCACATAAGACCTCTTTGATCGCTGCCATTCATATCTGTAACTGATTCTCGTCATGGAATCATCTATAGACTGACAATGGAGGGACCCTTTGACCGGGCCTGCAGATGATGCCATCTGATTGGCCGCCATGCTCCACAACGGTTTCCATTTCCAGTCACAGTGTGGAGTGTTTACAGGAAAGCATTAACCACCCCGAGCTAAAGTCAGCCGTATAGAGGAGATATTTTCCTTTTCTATTACAGCATCCTCTACCCGAGCAGACCACATCCCCCCCTGGGACCCCACCGGCTTACTGGAGCGCTTGGAGAGGTATTGGTGTTGTGTTTGCTCAATGAAGACAGAATATGATTTGTTTCAAAGTAAATTATTACAATCTCCTTCCCTGAAAAAGGTCAGAAATGTGGAAATCTCCAGAGACGGGATGTGCAAGGAAGAGTAACCCAGTACAGGTGCAGCACGGGAGAAGACTCAAAGATACAGAAGATACAAAATGAAATTCCAAGCAACTGGCCTTACAAAGGGCGTGCCCCATCCCACATACACTATAAATAGAACCAATTTATTTTTGGTTTATAACAAAGATATGGATGGACAGAAGGAGAAATCAATGAAGATGTCCAAAATATAGGCTGAAAAAAAAAAAAAAAACAGCCAGCCAAATTACCATCAGGGAAGAAACACAACTGGGAATTGTGATGGGGTATCTCATTATTGCACCCCATGATTTGATTTAAAGAGACCCTGTCCTGAAACTAAAAGCACCGTTTTTTAAAAGCTGCAAGGAAGCATTATTTTTCC
The DNA here is from genome assembly GCF_042186555.1 of Aquarana catesbeiana. Taxonomy (NCBI): domain Eukaryota; kingdom Metazoa; phylum Chordata; class Amphibia; order Anura; family Ranidae; genus Aquarana; species Aquarana catesbeiana. The sequence goes on along the minus strand of NC_133330.1, from coordinate 339,781,192 downwards.
TATCAACTAATATTTATTCACTTGCTGGAAAATTTGACAACCCCAATAAAAAAAAAGTAAATTTCTAAGCACAGCCCCCTCCCTCTATGCACGTAGCACTCTCCTTTTCAGTGAGTGTCTAACTACTGTTTGTGCTGGCCCAGCTCCTCGCCTCCTTTTATATAGCATTACCTTTTATATAGTAGCTGGTGGGGGGGGGTAAAGGGGTATATAGACTAGAGCAGACGGTCAACTTTTTTCCCCCCTGAGGAACCCTTGAAATAATTTGTAGGTCTTGGGGAACCTCTGCTAAAACCAATTTATTGGGGGGCGGTGGGAAAAATTTCCTTTACAGAGGTCATTATTGGGAAGAATGCAAACCTTACAGATGGCTAAAAAGATCATCGGTGTCATACTAATGGCTTTGCCAAATGGTGTTGGACCCGAAACTATGTAGAAACCATTAAATGGGAGCTCAATCAGCCACAGCTCAAGGAACTCCTAGCAACCTAAGGAGATGTACACAACATCAATTACTCTGACGGTTCCAGTAAGCCAGTGGGGTCCCGGGGGGGGGGGGGGGGGGGGATGTGGTCTGCTCGGGTAGATGATGCTGTAATAGAAAAGAGAAAATACCCTCTACGCACATAGCCCTCTCCTTTTCAGTGAGTGTCTAATTACTGTTTGTGCTGGCCCAGCTCCTCATCTCCCTTTATATAGCATTACCTTTATATAGCAGCGGGGGATGGGAGTGAAGGGGTATATAGACTAGAGCAGACGTTCAACTTTTTTTCCCCCCTGAGGAACCCTTGAAATAATTTGTAGGTCTTGGGGAACCTCTGCTAAAACCAATTTATTGGGGGGCAGTGGGAAAAATTTCCTTTACAGTGGTCATTATTGGGAAGAATGCAAACCTAACAGATAGCTACAAAGATCATCGGTGTCATGCTAATGGCTTTGCCAAATGGTGTTGGACCTGAAACTATGTAGAAACCATTAAATGGGAGCTCAATCAGCCACAGCTCAAGGAACTCCTAGCAACCTAAGGAGATGTACACAACATCAATTACTCTGACGGTTCCAGTAAGCCGGTGGGGTCCTGGGGGGGATGTGGTCTGCTCGGGTAGATGATGCTGTAATAGAAAGGGGAAAAATATCACCTCTATAGGGCTGACTTTAGCTCAGGGTGGTTTATGTTTCCTGTAAACACTCCACATTGTGACTGAAACTGAAACCCGTTGTGGAGTTTGGCAACCAATCAGATGGCATTGCCTGCGGGCCCAATCAAAGGGTCTCTGCATTGTCAGTCTGAATGGCATTTAGTTTGCTCTGTGCACAGTTTATCATTTATTTGGTACCATACCATTTAGTTTTCACAATTTTTTCATCCTTTCCCCATCTCGGTACTGCTGATCTCCTGCAGCTTGATTGAGCCACTTCCTGTCTACATGCACTTATTCCAGTTTTGGTTGCACACCATTGCTTTGGAATGTCTTCCTAATGGTGACAACAGTGGACCATGCCTGTGCAATGTTGATCAGCACCGCTTCTTCTACCAGGGGTACAACTGGGAGGGAGTTGGGTGGACTGACAGGAGACCCAAATGCTATGGATCCTAAAACAACCACCTGCATTTCTGCAATTCTCCCTCTTAAAGCCCTCACCCCTGGAAACACCCGGTGCTCTCTCTCTCCATAAATATCGCCAAGGCCACCCATGATTAAGGATGTGCTTGGGCGTGTTCGCACACTCCACGTGCAGAGCCCGCCAGAAAATCGACACGGCGCTGCGCTGCGCTAATCACAGGCAGTGAGACATTTTCCCGATGTGCGGCTGCAGAGATTCCTGGCGGGCTCTGCACGTGGAGTGTGCGAACACGCCCGAGCTCATCCCTACCCAAGAATAAAACGCTTGTATCCATCCAAGATGCAGCTTCTGAAAGATTGCAATCCGTGGTCAATCACCGAGGCACTTGCAACAATCAGCCTCACAAAAGGCGATTGTCCTCCTCCCTACTCATCGCAGGAAATTCTCAAAAGGTCAAAACGACGCATTTGCCATTCTTTACACGGAAATAGCAGACCTTATTACCGGAGGATATCAAAGTCTTCATTCTGCAGGAGATGTACTTAGGATGAAACCAAATTGCTTTCCTAAGACTGAACGGGGTCACCGACCTTCCCATTAGGACTTTCTTAAGGTGACACATTAGACGCTAATTGGTGAAAAAAGAATGCAGCTGGGATTGAGTAATTTATCTGAAAAGATTGGAAACTCGAGGTCGATAAAATATTTATTGTGCAAAAGATTTAAAATCCACTGAGTGCTGGGAGAACCAGGCAACATATTCTAACATAATTCAGATTTGTGATTACTGATTTTGATACCTGGATTAACAAAAAAAAAAAAAAATCCCTATCTAAAATTTCTTGTTTACTTAATGGTCGCACTCTGAGATTTCCAAAAACTGGCTTGTCACAAGTGTATCTACCTTTATTGTCACAAGTGTATCCGACAAACACAGGACAAGCAGTTTAATGCGTTTCACAATTGATAGCTTGCTAGTTCTGGTTGTGAACAAGCAAGCTATCGCTTGTGAAATGCATCCACTGCTTGTCCTGTGTTTGTCTGATACACTTGTGACAATAAAAGGTACATCAAGCCAGTTTTTGGAATTCTCAAAGTGCGACCATTTCTTTGTTTTATTCGTATTGGACGGTGGTGAGCCGGGGTCTGCACCTGATATCCATTTGCACCAGAAGTGCTGCCTGGAGCGGTGTGTGTTCTTCTTTGGTTCCTCTTTTGTTTATTTACCTTGGGGTCCTTTTTCAGGTGTCCATGTCAGTGCCTGCATGACATGGATGCTTCCTACTCTGCCAGCAATGGAGTTCTCTCAGGATCCAGAAGAGAACGACATCATCAAAGGAGGGTGGGAAGGGGCCGGCAATCTCAGGGGTGGGGGGGCATTACATTGCTGGATTTGTGGTACCTCCATCCATAACCAGCAACAGCGAGTGACCTGGACAGGGGACTCAGGTGAGTAAATCTGAGGTAAGGAGGCAAAATTGCCTATGAGCATGGGTTAGAGGGGAGTGGGAGATGTTCAAAAATGAGTCAGCTGGCATGAATGCAACTCAACTTTTTGCTTTTGTACATCATTCTTAGCCATCTCTGAGGACTACGAAGAACTACACCCGTGGGGGCAGGTATCCATTGTCCTATCTTGTATCTGTTGTCCAAGTAAAGCACAAGGAGTGTGCATGGTCATTCTAGGAGAGGAAGTGTGTTACTGGCAGGATCACCAGGTGAAAATGAAAAAACAGAAAGGCTAAAAAAAATAAATAAATAAATAAAAACGAATGTAGCCACCACATCTAATGCCCTGTACACACGGTCGGACTTTGTTCGGACATTCCGACAACAAAATCCTAGGATTATTTCCGACGGATGTTGGCTCAAACTTGTCTTGCACACACACGATCACACAAAGTTGTCGGAAAATCCGATCATTCTGAACGCGGTGACGTAAAACATGTACGTTGGGACTATAAACGGGGCAGTAGCCAATAGCTTTCATCTCTTTATTTATTCTGAGCATGCGTGGCACTTTGTCCGTCGGATTTGTGAACACACGATTGGAATTTCCGACAACGGATTTTGTTGTCGGAAAATTTTATAACCTGCTCTCAAACTTTGTGTGTCGGAAAATCCGATGGAAAATGTGTGATGGAGCCCACACACGGTCGGAATTTCCGACAACAAGGTCCTATCACACATTTTCCGTCGGAAAATCCGACCGTGTGTACGGGGCATTAGAATTTATAAGCTGCAATACATTCCATTTTGTTCCTGGTTGTAGATAAGCTTTAAATATCAGTTTATTTTCCATGGCAGCCAAACCTGCAAGCCATTTGCATACTTCCGTAAACCTCAGCTCTGGAATCCACACAATGGAACTTTCTCTACAAGACATTTATGTAAATCAACATCGAGGATCTTAATACCGAAGAGAGGGGAGCAAGGAATATCTTACATACAAGGTAGCCATGGAGATGAGTCAATCAGAGATTCGAGATCAACGCATTATAGCACACGGTGTATTAAATATGACCGTTAAGGTGTAAAAGACATTAAAGCGATTATAACGTGGGAAGAGTGTGCAGGAAAAGTACAAAGTGTATTTCGTCGCCATTTGCAGAAATGTGTACGTGTTTTAGCTCGTTTCTCCCCCTCCCCCTCCCCCCCCAAAGATCCTCGAGCCTCCAAATACATCAATGTCAGCTCAACCCAATTAAAGGCCTAATCTGTAATCTGGGGGGATTTGGGGACAAAGACGTTTGGCACTAGATAAATTGGCTGCGACCCCACTTAGTGGCCAATAGACGGATCCGTTTTACTGCTTGTTACTAGGTAACTTAATTACCTTGAAAGGATTGAAGCAAAACAAGTAATAAAAAAAGAAAAAAAAGAAAATAATATTAGTAGTGGTTATGTAAATGTAGGTCCCTCTCCAAGGGGAAAAGATGGAAGGCTTAAGCTGTTAATCGTTTTCTTTGATTAGAAACAGAACAGATGCACCCCAGCCACCGAATTACATAAAACTGAATTACTTCATATACAAATTTGTTAAAGAGAAACTATTAGCACTTCAAGTTGTTCATTGACGTAGACTATACAACCAATGGTTAGTGGACACCTGGCCATCACACCTATAGGAGCTGATTGGACATCCCATTGCACATTCAGATAATTGTGTTCCTCGGTGGTAACAGTTTGGTGAAGGCCCTTTTCTGCTCCAGCTTGACTGTGCCTCTGTGTACAAAGGCAACTCCATAAAGACATGGTTGGACCACTTTGGTGTGGAGGAACTGGGGCGTCCTGCCCAGAGCCCTGACCCTAACCCTGGGATGAACTGGAATGTCAAATGCAAGCCAGGTCTTTTTTTTTTGGTGCCCAAACGTGAGGTGCAACATACATTGCTAGGCATTTTTACACATGAAGTGTTGCGTATTTTACACCACCATGGATGAGCAATGGGGACAGTGCGATGGTGAAGAACCATTCAATGAGCTCAAGTCACTTGCTTCACTGTCATCACTAACAATTTACAGACAAGCCCCTGTTTTCATATTTCACAGACTTTTGGCCATATACAGTATCTCACAAAAGTGAGTACACCCCTGGGCCAAGAGAGCGCGGAAGAGGTCTGCTCATCTGTTCATCACGGGTGGATGTGTCCTTCATAAAAGGCTTTACAGGTGAGTGACACCAACAACATTCAACAACTTCTAAATACGTCACAAGCCCCATGTTCTCTCATCAGATTATGAATTCCTCATGTGGCAGCTCATTACAGGATATACAGTATCTCACAAAAATTCAGTACACCCCTCACATTTTTGTAAATATTTTATTCTATCTTTTCATGTGACAACACTGAAGAAATGACACTTGTCTACAATGTAAAGTAGTGAGTGTACAGCTTGTATAACAGTGTAAATTTGCTGTCCCCTCAAAATAACTCAACATACAGCCATTAATGTCTGTGTACTGTGATATACTGAAGCAGAGCATGATCCCCTCCCTTCAGAGACTGGGCTGCAGGGCAGTATTCCAACATGATAACGACCCCAAACACACCTCCAAGACGACCACTGCCTTGCTAAAGAAGCTGAGGGTAAAGGTCTCATTAGTCCACAGAATATTACTTTTTCACATAGGGCAGGCAGGTTTGGACAGCTTTTTTTCCCTTAATAAATGAAATTCTCTAAAAACTGCATTTTGTATTTCCTTGGGTTATCTTTGTGTAATATTACAATTTAGTGCGACAAATAGGCAAAAAAAAAATCAGGAACGGGGCAAATACTTTTTCACAGAACTATAGTGTACTTCTTAGGATGGGATATATGGACATAAAATCCAACCATACTTTTCTGAAACAATTGTATATGTTAGAATCTTTTTCTCACTATGCACTTGGCTATAATTGGGTAGTTGGATCTTCTGCCTTTCATCCGCAATCTCTGATTTTTACAGGCGTTAGATTTTGACATTCATGAGGAGAGCGAAGTACAAAATGAAAGGAATAACTAGCGTTGGCCAGATGAACCAATCAGCTTGTGTAACCTATCTTTCCAAACGTTCATAAACTGGCCCCTGTCATTTATGATCCATAAACATAAATCTTCTGTTTTTAACAGGATGGATAAAAAGGGCGGATGAGCCATGTATTTCCAGACACGAAATGATACGTTTCTGTAATGAATGCCTTCTCTTGTAGGTAGACGCCTGTAATTTGGATGTAAGTGCTACTTTACAGAGCGCGTGGTCGCAGCAGCCATCAGAAGCCACAGGACGTTGGCGCAGAGATTGAGCAGAAACCTAGAATACAAGGGACCGGCTGGTGCTTTGCAATGGTGTAGTCAGGGCCGTCTTTAAGGCAGGGCAAAAGGGGCAGCTGCCCTGGGCCCTGTCATTGTTGTGGGGCCCAAAGCAGCTGCCTCATACTTGCCAACTATCCCAGTTTAAATTCCCTTGTCCTTTGAAGTTTTAGTCCTGTGCTGTGTCCCAATATTTCAGTGTGAAGTGCTGCTACTAATGCTGCCCAGCTCTGCCCTATTGTTGTGTACAGATAACTCACCTGCAGACCCTATGTTTACATGTAAATAACCAGCATTTATAAGTAAATAGCTGCGTCCGACAGCATTGATATGTAAATAAAGGCGGCATTGATATGTATATCATGCCCCCCTGCAGTGAGGAGATGATGTGCTGTAACTTCTAGCAACCAATCAGTGAGCAGTTATACTGTACAGTAATCTGTAGCAACCAATTAACAAGCAGAAATAATTTGCTGTAACCTCTAGCAACTAATCAGTGAGCTGCAATGTGTGCTGTAACCTCTAGCAACCAGTCAGTAAGCAGTAATGATATGCTGCAACCACTGGCAACCAATCGCAATAGCTGCCTGATCTGATACAGTAAACTGATTTTATTGTATATCTCAGAGCAGGTGGAGAGTGAAATTGCATGGTGGGGGGGGGCAAGAACATTTTTGCTCAGGGTCCAATCAATATTAAAGACGGCTCTGGGTGTAGTCATTAAAAAAATGGGCTATTCGTTAGGGGCACAAGGCATTAGCAGGACTGTTTTAAGAATCAAGTGGGCCCGGGGAAAATTTCTCACAGGTGGGGTCCTACTGCTCTAGCCAGATCCTCAACAGTCCTGGATTCTAAGGGTTTAGCCCTTAAATCCCACTGGCTTTTGGGGTCATTGGTATAGAAGGACCTTTCCTCTTAAACTTCACCTATAGCCTTATATATTGAGAAGAAGGGTCCCACTCTGACGATAAAAGGGAAGAGAGTAGGACACAATGGTCTGCATTCCAGGATTGTTGGGGAGTCTGGTGGTGGGACCTACTGACCTGGAGGGTCTAGGGCAGTGGTCTATAAACTGTGGCCCAGGGGCCGGAAGCAGCCCTTTGCTTGCCTTTTTCTGGCCCTTGGGGTACTATTCCTCCCACAGATACAAGGCACTATTCCTTCCACTGTACCACAAGTGGGGCATAATTCCTTCCACTGATACCAACAATGGGGCATTATTTCTCCCACTGATGTCAATGATGGGGCACTATTCCTCCCACTAATGTCAATGATGGGGCAATATTTCTTCCAATTATACCAATGATGGGGCAATATTTCTTCCAATTATACCAATGATGGGGCAATATATCCTTCCAATGATACCAATAATGGGGCACTATTCCTCCCACTGACTTCAATGATGGGGCAATATTCCTTCCAATTATATTAATGATGGGACACTATTCCTTCCAATGATACCAATAATGGGGCACTATTCCTCCCACTAATGTCAATGATGGGGTACTATTCCTCCCACTAATGTAAATGATGGGGTACTATTCCTTCAAAGGATACCAATGATGGGGCAATATTCCTTCCAATTATACCAATGATGGGACACTATTCCTTCCAATTATACCAATAATGGGGCACTATTCCACCCACTGACTTCAATGATGGGGCACTATTCCACCCACTGACATCAATGGTGTGGCACTATTCCCTCCAAGGATACCAATGATGGGGCACTATTCCTTCCAATGATGGGGCAACTATTCCTTCCAATGATGGGGCAACTATTCCTTCCAATGATGGGGCAACTATTCCTTCCAATGATACCAATGATGGGGAACTATTCCTTCCAATGATACCAATGATGGGGCATGGTTTCCTCACACTGGCTACAGGCCAGCCCCCTCAGAGTCTGAAGGACAGTAAACTGGTCTATTTTTTAGAAAGTTTGGACACCCCTGGTCTAAGGGAAACTGTCCTATTTTTATTATGGTTAAAGTGGGTGTGTGTGTGATGGATTTAGTATTTAATGGGAGGCTGTACAAAGGCATTGCATGCAGAAAAAGGAGCATTTGTGGTTGCATTGGGGATGAGGTGGAACATAGATCTACAATACCAATAACAATTCTCCATTAACTTTCGCCCATTAATTTATTTTCCACATAACGGTTAATGAATATAAACCCAACCCAACAAACGCCAACAGCGTTAGCGCACCTTGTGGTTAGGCAGTCTATTTACTTTGAAAGAGCCACTAATGCACATTTTAATACACCTGCACCATTTTTTTTAAGGCGGTGTAGAACAATACCCAGATAGGTCACCTCTGTGAGTTGTGGTGAAATGCACATGTGTTGTTTTGTGCTTGCTTGGTGCGTTCAAAAATGGGTATCACGGGGTAAAACTCATGTTTTTCAACAAAACATGGGGCTGATTCTGTCCTAAGATGTGTATTTGTGTGATAGTGCTGGACCAATGAACACAAGGCTTGGCATTGGTGGCTACATTATGGAGTAAGTCCTCACTCCGGGGGGGGCGAATATCCAATAAAGGTGCAGTGTAAGTGAACCTTGTTATGGTCCCAGGCTGCTACCTCTGGATGAAAGATAATAGGCAAAACCAACCTCTATACCCATCCCATATCTATATTCTGGAATCACACCTTGGCCATAGCCTGGTAGAATGGGCCAGATCTAACCGATTCCAGTAAGAACGGGGGTGAGTCTTGGTTCAGGGCTTACAATGGAAGAAAATGATTTCACTTATGGATGAAAAGAATCAAAATGATAAACTTGTCCCTCTGATATCTGCAGAGCTTCCTTTGGAAAGGGAACTTTTAATGCTGCTATAATGTTTTGTCTGATTTCTTATTCGTTGGTTTTGCCAGGTTCTTGCAGATCAATACGAGGACATGATTATCAGAACACAAAGAAGCACCCCGTGTGGTAAATGGTGTTTTCAGGTAACGAAGAGATTCATATGGCACTGATGAAAATGATCACCTCTCTAATTGTTCGCTTGTCTCCAGAATCATTTGCATTATCCCCCATCATCGCACAGGTCTGTCGCCATATTTCACTCCACCCCAAGCTGAGTGATAAACACTTTACATTTTACACCCATAAATATTTCATAGCATCTAATGACTTTCCTCTTGTAGACTCTCCTATGAGCAGGACTGAGAATTAAAGGTGAACAGGGGACAGCAGATGTAGGTGCCAGCCGTGGGGACAAGAACATTATAGAATCCCCAGGAGGGGAGAAGTGACAGCCCAACATCTCTCTGGCCTGCTCTGACACCATAGGAGAAGGGGAGTGGGCTCTTAGTCTGGGGTTTAGACCTTTGAGGTCCTTCTGGAGTACTACACAACACATGGCAATGGACCAAAAAACATGCACAAAGCTTTTTTTTTTTGCTTTCCATGACATGTATTTTGTAGGTGCCGAACAGGGCAGGTGTGTTGCTTGCTACTGCAATTATGTGTTGGGGAGTGATTGTGAATGAGTGGCACTGCAATGACACACACATTACCGCAAGGTGGAACACAGGAAGGAAGGAAAGAAAAAAGAAAGAAAAGGAGATATACAAAGAGAAGAAAGGAGAAATGTACAGAAAGAAAGAGAGAGTGAGAGACGAGCGAGAAAGAAGGAGAGAGGGGGGGGAGAGAGACGGGGGGAGAGAGAGGGGGGGAGAGGGAGAGAGAGGGGGGGGGGAGAGAGAGGGGGGGGGGGGAGAGAGAGAGGGGGAGAGAGGGGGGGAGAGAGAGAGAGAGGGGAGAGAGGGAGGGGAGAGAGGGAGGGGGAGAGAGAGAGAGAGGGGGGGGGAGAGAGAGGAATAAGAGAGAGGGGGGGGGAGAGAGGAATAAGAGAGAGGGGAGAGAGAGAGAGAGAGAGAGGAGAGAGGAAGAGAGAGAGAGAGAGAGAGAGAGAGGAAGAGAGAGAGAGAGAGAGAGAGAGAGAGAGAGAGAGAGAGGGGGGAGAGGAAAGAGAGAGGGGGGAGAGAGGAAAGAGAGAGGGGGGAGAGAGGAAAGAGAGAGGGGGGAGAGAGGAAAGAGAGAGGGAGGAGAGAGGAAAGAGAGAGGGGGGGAGAGAGGAAAGAGAGAGGGGGGAGAGAGGAAAGAGAGAAAGGGAGGAGAGAGGAGAGAGAAAGGGAGGAGAGAGGGGGGAGAGAGGATGGGGGGGAGGAGGGAGGAGAGAGAGAGGGGGGAGAGAGGGAGAGAGAGAGAGAGAGAGAGAGAGAGAGAGAGAGAGAGAGGAGAGAGAGAGAGAGAGGGGGGGGGGGAGAGAGAGAGGGAGGGAGAGGGGGAGAGAGAGAGAGAGAGAGAGAGAGAGAGAGAGAGAGAGGAATAAGAGAGAGGGGAAGAGAGAGAGAGAGAGGGGGGGGGGGGAGGAAAGAGAGAGGGGAGAAGAGGCAAAAGGAAAAGAAAGAAAAATAAAAAAAGGAAAAAGGAAAGGTAAAGGAAAGGAAAAGGAAAGAAAAATGATGCTAGAGACATATGATGGTGAGACAGACGGGTGGATTTGATAGATGTTGTTTATTTCGCAGAGTGTCCTCAGGTCAGACCCCTCTCCCTCATTATTACAGAGTGATGTCACCCTCCAGAATTTAATTTCCACAAATGGCCCATCTGACATTAGTGGCCGGTGACTTGGAATAGCCCATTATTATATTTGTCTTTTTATGGCTGTCCGGGGAAGGGGTGTTAAGGCCTCCTATGTGCGGAGCATTTAAGGAAGCTCTCCGAGGACAGATAAAGCACATTGCTGTGACATCTCGTCTCCATATTGTATCTGGGGGAGGGCAGAGGCCTCGGTGGACGCTTTACTGTCACATCTGACAAATGTCATTGTCACCCCACATTAAGGAATGATGGAAACTCT